>NC_136072.1:350199050-350364050 GCF_964261635.1 Lissotriton helveticus | reverse complement strand
ACTAGGTGTGTGAGTAACTCCATGGATGAGTGGCAGACTGTGAGTGTCTGTATAGGTGTATGAGTGCATATGATAGTGTTGTAAAGATGAGTGATTGTATGTATGAATGATTGTATGGGTGAATGAGTGAAGGTGTGTGTAGACGTAGCAATCAGTGAGTGCGTATGTAGTAACTAGTATTGGTGTGTCAATGGTTTCAAAAATTATACTCTCTTTTTAACACTGGGTGAAACAGAGGTTATATTAAAATGTGAGGAGATGCATTGTATTGTCACATGAATGATATCATCAGTGATGTGGTCATTGATGTCAAATGAGATGTCATCAGTGATGTCATCAGTGATGTCATTTGAGATGTCATCAGTGATGTCATCAGTGATGTCACTGACCATGTCATGAATGATGTAATATGTGACATCATCAGCAGTGGATTGCGGGTGCGCGATATATAGTTAGTGCAACTAACTATATATGGAATTTCAATGGTTTTGTGTGAGTAAAATAAGGTTTTCTAAATGCTAATTCCTAACTATATATGGTCTATAACCTATGGTTTTTTCAGTGAATTTTCAAGGTTTTGTAAATGCTAATTCCTAACTATATATGGTCTATAACCTATGGTTTTTTCAGTGAATTTCATTGGTTTTTTAAAAGCTAATATCTATAGCTGTAAAATGTATTCTTCTTTAAATCCAAAAATATATTTTATATGTTTATTAATAATTTTTTTTTAATATTTTTTTTGTTTCGCTCCCGGTCCGCGAACCGGGAAGCTTCCCGTTAGCTCAATTCGATTCCGCGATCCGGTCCGCGAACCGGTAACAAATCAACATAGTTACGGTATCGCGTTGCCGCGTAATGCGTCTTATGACGTACGGCGTTAGCGCACCCGGAAGTGCCCCGGGGCGCGGACCGAGGCGCGAAACGCAACTCCCCGGAAGCGATCCGCGGCGCGAAAGCGCGACGTATCGCGTTGCCGCGAAATGCGTCTTGTGACGTACTGCGTTAGCGCACCCGGAAGTGTCCCCGGGCGCGGACCGAGGCGCGAAGCGCAGCGAACCGGAAGCTAACCGGGGAGCGTTCCGCAGCGCGTAACATGAAAGTTAGAGTCATGTGACTTGTTAATAAAGCTTTTCATTGGTTCATTTCACTTTTAGTTTCATAATTATGGAAGGCTAGGTCAGGTGACCTAAAAATAACACTTTTCATTGGTTGAGAAGTATTGTTTTTTCCAAATGATGAAAACCCCTCCTTCTTTCCTCACTCTGACTTTCATCATTGTGAGAGGAAGACCTTTATTAATACTTGAGAAATGACTTCAGTACTTGCTTCAGCTGGTGCACCCCCACCACCACCTCCACCTCCTCATGGGAAGAGAGGACCACCTCCCCAGGTGATCACCAACACAGAGGAGGAAGAGGAAGACCTAGAGGAAGAGGAGAGAGAAGAACCACAGTTCTTGGAAGAGGTGCCCCGGGTTTCCCATAGGAAAGCCAGTTTCATCTGGCAGTTTTATTCAATCCCTCCAGGGCAAAAGAAAGTGAATGCGAGGTATGTGACCTGCCTCATCTGCAAAGAGAAATTATCAAGAGGGACTGATAAAAAGTATAGCTATGGGAACTATACCATGCATCGGCACATGACCAGGAAGCATCCACTTAATTACAGCCGGGCGGAAATACGGGATATGGAACAAAACCCAACAGCAACTCCTGTGGCCAGGTCAACATCGTCAATATCATTGACACCAGCAGAGGCACGGGAAACTGTGCCAAACATCCAAGAGAATTTTGGGCACATGAAACATACTTGTATGCACTGTGGTGCGTTGATATCATGTGGTAACATGAGTATTAATGCCATCAACCTGGCTTATGACAATCATAATTGCCCTAACCGCCCCCAGTAATTTTTTTTTGCTCCTGTTGAGCCCTTTTCAACGCCTGTTTTTTGTTGTTCCCCCCCCCCAAAAAAACCCAAAAAAAATATAAAATCGTTCAAAAAATACAAAAAAAAACAAAAAATGTTCAAAAAATACAAAAAAAATATAAAACAACAAAAATATAAAAAAAAAAGTTCTTTTCAGAACTACCTTCCCTTTCCAAAAAAATTGCTAGAATGTTTAGCACTCTGGCAAGCTCTATTTCTTTTGGTTCGCTTCCGGTTTAGCTTCCCGGTACGCGTACCGGGAGCTAACCAAAAAAAAAACTTTTTAAAAAAAAAGAGTAAGTATAAGGAAAGTAAACAGAGAGTGATGTTTCAAGAAAGACAGCTATAGGGAGTAAAGAAGAGATACTATTTAATAGATCTATTTACCAAAGAACAGACAGAAGATGGTATAATTGTGAAAAACAAAATAGATAACGAATTGAAAGAAAAACAAGCATTGGCATAGCCAATAGGTATCGACTTTTGGACCTTCTAAGTCTTTAGTTATGCAGCATAATATCCTTGGTGCAGCAACATCAACTGTTGCATGGCTAAACACGTATAAGGTCCCAAAGGCAAGACCTATTGTCTATGCCAATGCTTGTTTCTTAAGTAGAATTGCAATACGTATGGCTCTTCCATGTAAAAAAATCTTATCTTGTGCTCTAAAGATTGCTAAAGTCTCGACAGAGAACAGGCTAGATTGTAAGTAGGGTAAATTGCGCTTGGTGATCTGTTTGAGGGAGCGTCTGCTTTGCCTGGTGTCTTTGGAGAGCAATTTTGATTGTTATACTGGACAATATAGCCCTAATGTAAATAACATAGGGGCATATTATCAACATAGGCAATAAAAGTTTTGCAGCTTTTATAGGCAGAAATGTGTCGCTAAAGCTGCTTTTGCGGCAGAAAACTGCCGCTAAAGCCGCTTTTGCACCAGTTTTCTGCCAATAAAAAGAGCAATAATTTTATTGGCTGCATTCATAATATGACCCTTAGTGTGCTTCAACTACACAGAGAAAGCATTATGAACAAATAGTGATACAGTGATCAGTCTAAGACACTAAGAGTAATAGAGACGGAGTGAGTGAACAAGAGTGAGGAACTATGAGAAGAGAGGGACTGAGAAAAAAAGTGGAAGGAGTTGAGTAAGTAGGTAATAGAGAAAGGAATGAGGGAAGTAGCAAAGGCAGGAAACTGAGGATTAAAGAAATGAAGCAGTGGAACTAATAGTAGTTCAATGTGATAGAAATGTAACGAAAAGAGTACAAAATACTTACCTTATAATTGTCGTTAAATTCCTCACTTTTTATTTTTATACTTTCAATCTGTGAAAGAGAGAACAAACATTTGAAAAATATAAAAACATGTATTGAAAAATTACAAAAGACAAGGGCAAAGATTGAAGGACAAACAGTTTTTCAATAACTTTGACACTTACAGAAGCTACACAGTCCTAAAGATATACATTTTAAAGTAACACTATCTTGATGGAGATGAAGTGAGACCTATCTTAAAACATGGTGCATCTTTTGCATTGCTGTTGTCTCAGAAAAGTGTCGCAAGACACTAAAATTTAAAATAATTGCTTCAGGATGCCAATAAGATGTCTACTATCCAGAGTTTTGTTTCAGGTGAGGCCTACTCAGGGTTGCAGATGAAATTTCGAGTTGTTGAAGAGAATAGAAGACATAATACATGTGAAGGTCTACCAATGAAGTGAGTCATGTCCACTGCAATGTTCAACAAAGTCCAAACCTCCTATGTTTCCCTGGACAGACCTAAACTTGATCTGCACAATGTGATTCGTAATGATAGGAAACACAGGTGATGTAATTGAAATACATGCAATTTATTTTGCTCATTTCACAATCACATCACTTCTGTTTCCTTTGCTTAGGTATCTCATTGTGCAGATGTAGTCTAGCATATCAAAGAATACGCAGAAGTGCAGCACTGCATGCAACAACTTTGACACTTACAGAAGCCTCACCTTCTCCATGCCTTCTACACAGTTCTACATATACATCATAAATGGAAACATTACAGAATTAATTATACATGTTAAATGGTTTATTTTTGCTGTTCTCAGAATGTATCAAAATTCACTAAAAACAGTGACTTGAAGGTATTCATCATGTAACAGCGGGGAAAAAAAAACACAATCAAAATGATTGTGTTTAAAAAACCCATACAAGATCAGAAATCAAAAATCAGAACTCCTTAAAGTTAACTTACTTTCCATGACGTCCAAGGATGTCCTATGAATAGCTTATACTCTTTTGTGCTGTTATTACTTTCAGCCCACCAGTTTCTGAAAGAAAATCTCCATCGTTTTTAAAAACATGTTACATACAATAAATGACTTCTTGCTCTCTACCACAAGATTCCACAAGGCCAAATTTTGTCAGAGCCATGTATAACTCTTGGATTTCTTGTTAGCCAATCCCATCATTTGGTATTCCCGCAACTTTCAGAATTAAAATGTTGAAGATCATTTTCACAATCCTGGAATAGTAATATCTTCCCCTTCTTGCTCAGTCATGTTCTACATTTCGTATGACACTGATACTGCTTAATATGAAGCAGACTTACACTACCTCTATGAGTACTACAATTATTTAATTCTCTACATCACTTTTAATCACAAAGTAATGTAAAACAGTATACAGCATTGCAGACTTACATTCCCTCTACTCCATGTTTTGATTGGCTGCTTTAATTAGCTTATGAAAAGAAACAGTTTTTCTGAACTCATTTAAACTGCACATACATGTCCATGATGTCCAATCCTATGATTAGAAGTTATGTCTCTGAACTACACTTATCCTCAAGGCCAAATTGTGTAGGAGCCATTAGAACTTCTTGAAATTCCACAGATCATATCCCGAGAATATTTTCCTAAAATTTTGGTTTTAAAAACACCAGGTAAGAGTTTTTAAGGTCATACGGCAATTTTTTTTTGAAAATTACAACAGAATCATTACAGAATGACCAGCCATTTCTAGACTTTAAATAAGCTGTGTAATGTCCTGATGATATTGAAGGGCCGTCATGATATATAATTGCTGTAGTTACAAAAGTCCTTCCTGATATTGACAACTGCGAAGCTACAAAATTTTTTATTAAAGTTGTCAATTTTGTTCCATCAGGCCTACATCGTTGGAACATTAAAATGATGTACTGGCCATATGTTCGTATAAATAATGTGGACATCATTTCAGATTTACATTGGCTACACTCCATGTTGTGATTAGCTCCTTTTACTAGCTTATTAAAGGAGACTGATTTACTGTCTGGCAAAGTTAAATATACAAATCTTTCTGAGTCTACACTAGTAGTACTTGATACCATACAGTTCTCGCAGTCATGCTGCCATTGATAAGAAAGCCCAAACAGCTGATCTACATCTACACCTTCAGCATGTAATACATGAAGCATATACATTAAAAACTCCTGACAATCTTGCTGAATATTTTGAGAGAATTGTGTTTGGCCTGAACATCTATCTAACAGATTTCTAATTTCAGACACACTTTCTATGTTTCTTCTATCAGTGGTACATTTCTCTAACACAGAATTTAACAAACTGCAAAATCTTTGATCAGAATTGACCACAATCTCTTCTTTTACATTTTTTAGAGAAAACAAAACATTAATTACTACATTAGCATAGCAGTTGACACCAGAACTGTTTTCAAACTGAAAACCAACAACATCTTCAACAGAATCCTCTTTGTTTCTGCTTGTAATTTTAGGTTCATTCACTTTTTGTCTTTTTGCTACAACCTCTCCAGTATTGTTCTCATTTCTTCGTTTCCGGCCTACCAGACGTTTCTCAAACAAAGGAAACTGAGGCAAATGTGGCGCATACTCTCTTCTTAACCTATTGTATTCCTTAACACAATCTAGATCTGCACAAATGTTTCTGACATCACAGTCAATCAAGTACAATCCCGATAAAGTTCTAACTCGTGACAATGCCACATATGCCATACCCTCCTTGAACACAGAACTGCCAATATTCACCAATGCAGTGTCTACACTTAAACCTTGCGATTTATGAATTGTCACCGCATATGCCAAGCAAACAGGGAACTGCTTACGGCGAACATATAAGTCTTTTACAAGCAAAAATCTAGCAGAACAACGAGCAATTAGCTGTACTTCCTCAATGCCATCAAATTTAATTTTTAAAAATTCAATTCCATCTCTATTTCTGTATTTCACAAAATCAACAACATTACCCATTGATCCATTTACCAGACCTCTTTCAACATGTAAATTCCTTCTTAAAATTATACGGCAGTTCAAGCACACATTCAGAGTCTTTTCAAAACCTGCAGTTTTAGATATACTCTTCTCTAATGAATCCAATTTTGTTTTCAGATTCTCAGACAAAATAATTGTTGATCCCATATGCTCTACTCTATCAATAGCTTCCACTTTCACAATCTCTTGCTTTTCTAAATGCAACATTTTGTTGTTAAATTTTGCACATTCTGCAAGAGTTGGCATCAAACATATTCCAGATTTCTTATCAGTAATTTTCTGAAAAATATTCTCAGGCACAACATCTTGTTCTGGATATAAATTTGTCAGTAATCGTGCATGTAAAGCTTCTTTCCCATGCTCGGTCACTTTTCCAATTCTAACATCTTGTAGAATAGTCTTGTAAACTTCATCCTTTGCCTGACGCATATTTTCATGCAGTTCAGCATAATTGAAGTTTAACCATATATTGACGTTGCCAATGCTGCCTAGGCACTTCCTGGTATCTTCATGCGTGAGCATTTTGAACACAGGTTGCCCTTTCACTGGTGTCAGCTGCAGAAGATCTCCAAAAACAATGATGTGTTTGCCACCGAATAACACATCATACTCTGTTTTGAGAACTTCTTGCATCCTCAAATGCACAAAGGCAAGCATGACATTGGAAACCATGCTTACTTCGTCAATGATAAGAAGTTTCATTTTCCTCAAGATTCTTGAAACTTCAAAACAAGCATCTCCAGATAGCTTGTGATATTCTAATTTGTTGTCATGCTCCACTGGCAGCATCAGTAAACGATGTAAAGTAATCCCTTTAATATTATGTGCTGCCAGTCCAGTTGGAGCAGTGACAACACAAGACAGTGATGACTCTGTCCTTTCCTGCAAATAGCATGAAATTGCTTTAATGAGGAAACTTTTTCCAGTTCCCGCTTCTCCACTAACGTACAGTCGGACAGGCTTCAACGACGTACATGAGCACTCTTTCTTATCATGACTTAATCCATGATCAATTTGCATGGTAACTTCGTCATATATTTTCCTCTGCTCAACGTTGAGTTGCCTTTCCAACTCTTCTAAGTTAACCGCATCCTCTTGAGCATGTGCCATGGCTCTTTCCACCTCATTCATAGCAGTGGCAGCTTCATTTTCAATAAGAGGTCCTCCTAGTGGATCCTGACTCAATGAAGCAGAACTCTGACTGTCCTGAGAACTGTCTCTGGCAATCTCGGCTGCAATCGTTGCTTCCTGCTCAATTTCCGCATTCAACATTTCTACATATTTGGGAAAAGCAGGACATTCTATGGTCTCCTTGGCGGCATTGAAAGAGTCTTCGTAACAGAGGAAATCTCCAAGCAGTTCCTCTTCTGCACGCCAAGGCTTGAAAAGTTGCAAAAGTGCTAAATAGAAAAACTCCTTTTTTTCAGGAGATTCGCCACTCAATTTTCGATGGTTTATCAAGTGGCATTTTCTTTGCTTGACCAGACATCCCTCACTTCCTATTACAGCATACACTCCTTTCTCAGTATCTTCTTTGATGTTCCTCTTGAACATGTAATTTTGCAGAACCTCATACAGACAAACATTCTCTAGGTGACTGCTTCGATTTGGATAATATGTATCCAACATGTTTGTCTTCAAAATGTCGGTACTGTTTGGCTCCTTTTCCGCCAAATACTCAATTTCCCGCACAGGTTTGAGAACTCGATTACGCGTTGCAGCAAGACCAAGACTCGCCCAAACGATACTCCTGGACTTGGCATAGAGACTTGCTGAAGACAACCGGTCAGAACATTCGTACGCTCCGATTTCTCGATGCGACAACATCTTCAGACTGAAACTGTACAACTTCTTGCTGAGGCTCTTTTCATGGGAAATGTCCTCCCACATATCCTTCAATTCTGTCTTCTCTTTTTTGGTGATATACGACGTCACATACCGAGCCACAGCCATACAGTTATCAGCCACAAACTGTATATCCATGTTAGCATTCCACATGGACAAAATCACCGGGTTGTAGTCGTTGATATACTTGGACTCTTCGTTCCTCTTCAAATTGTAAGTGTTTTTAGGTGATTTCTTCATCACATTATGTCGCAGCGAAGACATCAAACTGTTTACTCTTCCTTTAGAAATCACCGGTCGTGGGAAGCCGAAACGACATTTGGTGTAGAACTTGTCTTTGTTTCGGAATTTACGACGGCAGTACTTTCCACATCGATGGCTTTGGAAACGCAGAACTTTTTCTCTTAGGCTTTTCTTCTCCTTTGCGTTTGGAACAGCACACGTAGAATACTGTTGGATGAAACTCATCACTGAGTCTTCTGGATCCGTTCCAAATTTAGGTGCATCCTTGATCCACAGCAACATATGTATATGAGGAGCTCCTCTTGCTTGGTACTCCTTTCTCCAGAAGAAATCCAACACCTCTCCAAGAGGTGGATTCTTCTTATTCATGATGAAAGACATCATAGCTTCAAATCTATGATTGAAGTACCTACATACATTGACTGGATCCAAAGAGCACAGTTCTCCGGGTGTCTTGAATTCGATGTTTTCTACGTTAGCATTTGCCTCTCGTAGAAATTGAAGTAAGTCTTCCCAGCCATACTCGGCACAACTCAGAGTGAGGAACCATGTGGGAGTACCTAAGTTCCTCAGCATACATTTTAAATCACCATGACGACGGTACCAGTACTCATTAGTACCACGCTGACACGCCATGAGATTAATCAGGTGAGATTCCAAAATACTATCTTGGACATTCACTTTATCCATAAAATCACTTGCTGAGATGTTTTGCATGTGTATACCACTTTTCAAGATGTGGTTCACTGCATATGACAGTCCAGACAGATCACTTTCAAACAGGAGATGAAACAAATAAGGAATGCATTGTCGAAACCTAGCATCTCCTGCATACAATCGCAAAGTCCGGTATTCAGAAGCAGGAATTTGATGAGGTCGCTCATCATATCTTCCTCCCTGACCTGTTGGAAAAAGCTGTGGGAAACACCGAGCTTCCAAACTTTCCTCCCAAACACTAATGGGACTCCCTTTGGCTTGTTTCATTTGAAACAACTCAATAGCATTCCCCATGACTTCCTTTGAATGCAAAGGATGAACACT
The DNA here is from genome assembly GCF_964261635.1 of Lissotriton helveticus. NCBI lineage: Eukaryota > Metazoa > Chordata > Amphibia > Caudata > Salamandridae > Lissotriton > Lissotriton helveticus. The sequence goes on along the minus strand of NC_136072.1, from coordinate 350,354,723 downwards.
ATAATGTTCATATATTTCCTCACTAGTAGAGGGTTCTACTTTCTCAATTTGACCAGCACACAAATCGCTATCCTCTTCCTCACTTACTTCCTCTTCTGCAACATATACATTCTTATAGTATTTATTATTTTTTTTCAAATACAATGTTGCCTTTTTAACTTTCCTAACATCTACTAAATCTTGCCATATTTTCTTATTCTTTGTCGGAACCCCATTAACTAAGATAACCAGAGGTTCCTCTTCCACTTTTTCTACTCCAATTGTGTTAATGTTTTTCTTCAAATCTAGAGGCAAATAAACAACTCTTCCCTTTAATCCTCTCTGTAAATCTGATGGAGGCAATTTCCCTGTCTTTGGCTCCATTCTTACAATAGCCTGAAAGGGATGGATACTTTGAATCAAAATAGATTCATAAGTATTTAAATCCTTCAATTCAGAAGGAATCTCAACCAATTCCAGATTATTATGAACTGCTCTAGCAGGCATCTGGTTTTGTTTTAATTTGTTACAACAATAAGTACACACACGTTGATCCAATCCCAAATCAAAACAATTTTCTACCATCAAGTATGTTGCAAAATCCTTCCATTCACTATTATTTTCCCTTTCACTTTTTGCATATAAATCCACTAACTTAGTCTGATTCTTATAATAAGTGCGTCTACAACACACACAAGTGAAATTAGGCCTCTCACTTGATTTCATGTCAAACGTCGCAATTTCCCTCTGGAAATTATCTGTACTGGAAACCTGTACACTATCTTCCAAATGACCCTCTACTTCTTGCTCAATTTCAACATTCTCCTCTTTACTTCCAAAGTAACAAAACTCAATTTCTTCACATATATTCTTCACATCTATTTCAGAACCATGCAAAAGAGCAGCGCATAATTGTTTCAGCATAATTGCTGGACTCTTAGCATAATACAACAGTCTAACTAACTTCCTCACTTTGTTATGATGCACTGCTAGCATCCTGAAATGATGAAAAACACTCTGGCATACTCTCCTGGAAAGACAAGCCAGTGAATGACCATGCAAACCTGTCACTTCTCTCACTCTGCAAGGATCTAATTCTTGCAACAACCTTATTTTCTGCTTCAAACTTTTCTTGTTAAATGTCCGTACAAAATCACAAAGCAAATTGATGGAATCCTGTCGCACACTGCAAATACTACTACACTTCCAGGTGTACACAGGACCCTTAGCACGTCTTCCTAAAACCTCATTACCTAACAACTCTTCTGCCTCTGTTGTCACAAGTTTTTCTTTTTCAACTGGACAACCATCTTTCACTTCATAAGCACGACCACTGATGTCAACTGCATGCACCAAATCATTATCCTGGAAATAACTCTCTTCATTAAAAAATGCCTCACAGCTTGAACTATGTATCCATTCTCCAGAAAAAACTTCACAAAAATTACTACGATTAACTATTCTCTTCCATCTACTATTTCTTTTGAAATCAAAAATTGCCTTGTTTAGCTTCCTAATTCTATTGATTATCAAAATAAATAACTTACGTTTAATTTCAAAAGCCTGATCAATAACTTTCTCAACTTTTTTTTTTCTCCTATAAAAAACTAATTTCTGTTGACCTTTCTTAATATTTTTTAACAAATTGCCAATTATCCTGTTACGGAACATTCGTTTACGAATCTCCGTAAACTGTTGTTTCCTTCTACTATCATGCACAGATTTATCTCTTGCTCTAGCAGTAACATTTTCATTTGTCCTTTTCTTTCCATTTGATTTACTTGTCATTTTATGGATTGAAACATTTTCTGTACTAATATTTTTTTTATTACAAATATTTCTTATGAAATATTTAGAGCTCTTACCCGGTGCTTTCTTCATGGCTTGAGAAATCTTTTTGTTAGAGGACTGCTGCATTTTTTTTTTCTCCTGCTGTCTTTGACGTTTTGCAGCCTTCATCTCTCTTATTTTTGTAGGCATCTTGAAATGATCTGCAGTTGAATCTGAGGAAAAAGATACTAAAAAATGTTATTAAACATTATTATCAAACAGTAAATCATTAATAGTGATCAAAAATATAACACACTACTTGACATTTTATTTTGAAGATTTTTTAGTCATTGCCATTTTTACAATACAGAAATACCAGAAAAGAAATGACATTTATATTTATGTTACCTATGCTATTTTATATGTGAATCTGATCTAATTTTATGAGCATATTTTAATATTTTATTGAAAACACTACACATAACCTGTTTTTGAAGGTGTTTTTATTTTTAAATTAAACGGTTTACCTTTTTACTTTTTATTGATTATAAATTTTAAAAATAAATGTTTATAATTCCAAAGGCTGAAGCAAGTCAGCTTCCCATCCGATATCATATAATTCAGACAAATCTGCATCCTCATCACGCTCTTCTTCATCCTCAGGATTTAAATCATCCAATGGATCAACATCCACTGATGTTTCAATTACAAGTTCAATGATGAGGTCAAAATCAACTGATTGCAGATTGTCGCTCATGTTGAGGTTGTCTTTATCTTTAAAGAAAGATAACAACAATGAGATGTTGCAGAGTAAGAGACAAATCTCACAGATTATAATAGTAAAATTATTTAACAAGAGTAACATTTTGCAGCTATTATTTAACCATGTCCAGCGATGCTGAGCAGGTGAAGCCTATGTCTAATTTTTCACTGAACAGGACTCATCTGTTCTTAACCTTGGATAAGCCTCAACGACTCTGTGTTCCCTGCACATACTCAAATGTTAAAGTGCAGATTTATATTAAATGGCAGATCCCCAGGCATGCACCAGTTAATGTGCACCACTGTTTTACCACCCATGGTGTGCCGCATTTACAATCAGATAGGAGAAAGCTGCTTCAAAACCCTGCGCCTGCTTGAAGCTTGCATAGGTCTTGACGCAGCATTGTATAGATGGGGCACCCCTGAGCCTTGCTGGAGCTGCATCGCACTTACGATACAACTCCAGCAATGCGCCACCTTTACAGCACAGATACGTCACGCATCTGTGCCATTTTTGCCCCATGCTGCGCCGCATTGTAAATACAGCACACCATGGGTGGCGGAACAGCGGCGCAAAATGACTGGCACATCCACTGCTGCATCGGTTTCATGTGGCACGTTTTTTTTACACCATGACACATCTGCCTAAATGCATCAATTTGTAATTTTCTCGCCTCATAGCAAATCTTTTGCACCGCCACTGCGTCACAAAAGTGACGCACAGTGGCGCAAAAGATGCATACACCTATCATAAATCTGTCCCTAGCATTTTAAATGATTAATTCAGGATGACGATAAGGTGTGGCCTATGCAGAGCTTTGTTTAAGGTGAGGCCTACTCAGGGTTGCAGATCAAAGTTACGCTTGATGAAGAATACAGAGGAGATAATACATGTAAAGGCCTACCAATGAAGTAAGTAATGTCCACTTTATTGCACCAGTCATCATAAATGTATCCCTAAGCTTCTTATCTTGTTACAGATGAACCACCATATGTACATGACATTTTAAGTAATTTCCACATGTGCAGTGTTTTCAAAATATAATTTGAAAATCGTTTTTGGGGAAAAGTAATGGTTTGCAAAATTATGACAATTACATAATGGTGTATGCTTCTCTATAAAGCATTTCAGTATCTCTAATGTCATTTTTCCCATATTACATTATAAGACCTTTCCCCATGAAGCACATTCCTTGTAAATATGCTCCCACCTGTGCATTGCAAATTTAGATTTTCACTGTTTCAGACACATAGCCATGTTGAAAGTGACCCAAAAAAATTGCAAACGTTTCCCCATGAAGCACATTCCTTGTAAATATGCTCCCACCTGTACATTGCAAATTTAGATTTTGACTGTTGCAGACACATAGCCATGTTGAAAGTGACCCAAAAAATTTGCAAACGTTTAAAAAAAAAAAACATTCATGTGTCTTAATGACATTTTAAGTCATTTCCCCATGGAGAATGTTTTCTAAGTGGCACAAAAGAGGTATACACCTATCATAAATCTATCCCTAGCATTATAAATGATTAAATCAGGATGACAATAATATGTGGCCTATCCAGAGGTTTGTTTAAGGTGAGGCCTACTCAGGATTGCAGATTAAAGTTACGCTTGATGAACAAAACAGAGGAGAACATTTTATTGTAAATGCCTACCAATGAAGTAAGTGATTTCTACTTCATTGCACCAGTCATCATAAATGTATCCATAACCTTACTTAAATTGTCCTTAAGACACATAAAAGCGTTTTTTGATTGGCTTTCCTGCATGGTAGGGTCACTTTTAACATGGCTATGTAACATAAACATTCAAAATCAAAATTTTCCATGTACAGGTGGGAGCATATTTACAAGCAATTTGCGCCACAAAGAAAGGTCTGACATTAAAATGGCAAAAATAACATCAGGGACAGTCAATTGCCTTATAAAAAACCATACACCATTATGTCCTTCTCATGCATTTAAAAACAATTCCTTTTTCCCAAAAACGATTTTCAAATCATAATTTCAAAAAACTGCACATGAGAAAATGACTTAAAATGTCATTGAAACACATTAAAGCATTTTTTGATTGGTTTTCCTGCATTGTTGATTCATTTTTATCATGGCTATGTAACACAAACATTGATAATTAAAATTTTCATGCACATGTAAGAGCATATTTACAAGCAATTTGCGCCACAGAGAAAGGTCTTACACTAAAATGAGAAAAATAACATCAGGAACAGTCAATTGCCTTATAAAGAACCATACACCATTATGTCCTTGTCATGATTTTATAAACAATTCCTTTTCCCCAAAAACGATTTTAAAATCATAATTTCTAAACACTGCACATCAGAAAATGACTTAAAATGTCATTAAAACACATGAAAGCGTTTTTTGATTGCCTTCCCAGCATGGTTTGGTCACTTTTAACATAGCTATTTAACACAAACATTCAAAATCTAAATTTTCCATGCACATGTGAGAGCATATTTACAAGCAATTTGCGCCACATAAATCATAATTTTCTCCTTAAAGCACACTATTCTCTATCTAAAGTAAAGAAATATTTTCTCACCTTAGCAAATACTTTGAGTTTGAAAACAGTCTCAGAAACACACCAATTTGTCTTCAGCAGAGCAAAAGGTATGCACTCCAGAGTCTGCAGCTATGAAAAGCACAGAAATGGTGTAATTCTTCACACATATTTCTCATGTCACCCAATCAAAACTCTTCCCTCACTTTTTTTCAAATGAAAACCCTTCCCCCTCTGCCCTTTCTGCCTATTTTCCATAGCAACCACCTCTTGGAGAAACTCTGGTGTTTGCAAATTCACACAACAATGTTGCAATTGAACTCTGAACTCTCAGTGCACCTGCATATCCAGTGCTTTCTTTCATTTAATGATTTTTTATTGACCACTCAAAATACATCTTTCAAAGAACACATCTCTACACCCTAACTTTCTGTTTTCATCAATCAAAATCCACCAATCACTGTTACTACTTCATGAACACAGAAACTCCACAGTTTTTTTCATTTCAAACTCACATTTTTTCAACTGCCATTTCATTGCCACACTTCATCTGACTGCAGGAGAACCTTCTCTCACCATGTTTTCTGTCTGGATTGTTGGTCATAGTTATATTCACTGGGCTCAAAGGTACGTTGAAAGCAGGAATTTACCTAACCTCAATTTACAAGATGTGGAAATTAAGTGGTTTGGCCACAGAGGATTAAAATGTCACCAATTGATACCATTGGTGAAAACCTTTATGCATTTGCCCAAACCTGACCTGTTAATTGTGCACTGTGGAGGTAATGACTTGGGCACTTTGACTGGTGTAGGTCTGGAAATGCTTTTAAAGGACACCTTTGAGCAATTAATGGCACTTTTTCCTCAGACTGCCTTGGTATATTCAAATATATGCCAAAGACAGAAATGGAGGTGGTCAAACCAATTTTGTCCACAAATTGAGAAGTCGAGGAAGCATGTAAACAAATCTGTTTCAGCTTACATGAGAGACCATGGAATGGGCTCCCTGTACAACAATAACTTGCGTTACTACATGCAAGATATCTACAGAGGAGATGGAGTTCACTTCTCAGATGAGGGCAACAGAGTTTTCACTCTGAATTTAAAAATGTGCATTGGTACCTACTTATAAGTACCAAAATGTACCATAAACCCAAAAGCTCTTCTCAGAGCTACCCTACATCTAATCACTCACAATTATTATTTTACTCTAACTTTTTTTACTAATTTTCAACAAAGTACGCTCCCTGGGGCGCTACCCGGTACGCGTACCGGGAGCTAACCTCGCGAAATTTAAAAAAAAAATGTATTTTATTCGCACATATGGGCCTCCTCAGCCACCCTCACAAAACCTAGGGGGTCAAGATAAGTCTACCATGCCCCCTTCTACCTATTCTGAACATTATTTGCCCTCCATCTTGTATCATAATTCGACCGAAACACAAAATGGTGGACTCCCGTTACGCTTAAGGTTCGCGTACCAGGGCGCTCACCGGTTCGCGTACCGGGTCGCTTCCTGGGAAGCGCACCATCAAAAAAGGTGGGAAAGTAGTTCACACAAAAGCCACTTGAGACAATTTCACCAAATATAGATTAGCTCATACTACATACCAATCCCTACCATTTTCACAAATTTGATTGGAATTCCATTTAGCCATTTAGCCTATAGAACTCACTAAATACCGTGAGGTAAATTACTTCACAAAACACATCTGAAGTGTTGGAATTGACAACCAATTAAAATGTTACTTTCATTTTCTACTTTTTTTACCTGACATTTAATTGGTTATGTACCCGAATATATATAAAGGAAGAGAAGGAAACACAGCCATTTTGACTACTACTTCCTGGTGTACATTTCTATTAGAATTTTCATTAATAACTTCAACTTCTTTTTAAAGGTAAGTTGTTATTTTTAAAACTGAAGTATATTGAGCACTTTAAGTTAATATGGCAAACTTTTTCTGTTAGTTATATACTATCCCTCTGTAGTACTTATAAATTTAGATACACTTTTTTATATTCCTACTTCCACTCTGATACTATACACTGCCCAAAGATAAATTCTCTGTTAAAAACTGCCTATCTAAAATTAATCCCAACTGTGCCCTACCTCTACTAATATATATTTTTTTATGCAAATTTCAGGAAAAATGGAAAGTGAACAAAACATTTCATTTGAAATTGTCCTTCCAGAGTCCAACACAGAAATCATTGATCCAAATGAGATTGAATTTATGGATGAATCTTGGGACCAAGAACTACTGCAATGTGTACAAGCAGTAGATAACCTCCTTGCAAATGAGGACATTTTACAACCTCAGAGACTACAATCTATATTCCATGATTATGAAATTTCGGGCTACCAGTGATATTATAACATGAAAGTTATTAGACATAGAATTTTCAAAAATCCCATAGGGAAAAAATCCTAACTATATATACCTACTGGCGACCGCCAGTAGGTAATATATATTCACTGAAAAAACCATAGGTTATAGACCATATATAGTTAGGAATTAGCATTTAGAAAACCTTATTTTACTCACACAAAACCATTGAAATTCCATATATAGTTAGTTGCACTAACTATATATCGCGCACCCGCAATCCACTGCTGATGATGTCACATATTACATCATTCATGACATGGTCAGTGACATCACTGATGACATCACTGATGACATCTCAAATGACATCACTGATGACATCACTGATGACATCTCATTTGACATCAATGACCACATCACTGATGATATCATTCATGTGACAATACAATGCATCTCCTCACATTTTAATATAACCTCTGTTTCACCCAGTGTTAAAAAGAGAGTATAATTTTTGAAACCATTGACACACCAATACTAGTTACTACATACGCACTCACTGATTGCTACGTCTACATAAACTAAAACCCTCTATTAACTACAATGCTTTTTAATGAGGTGCTATCATGTATATTGGTCCCAAGATGGCTGCCAACACTTCTTGGATGAAGTGCTGACAGCCAATCAGATCAGATGTGTGGTTAGGCTCCGCCCAGATATATATCTTTTTTTGAACCTAAATTACTCAAAATCCACTGGAGCACATATATTGATTTTTTCCCTATGGGATTTTTGAAAATTCTATGTCTAATAACTTTGGCGTTTGTGGACGGAATTGGCTGAAATTTTCAGGAAAATGGAACATTTTGTTTCTGAGCAGCCCCTGAAAATTTTGGGGGGGTTCGTCCAGGGGGGGCCGAGAAAAAAGGGGGGTCCCAAAACGTGTTTTTAACATTGAGTTTTCCATAGGGCGGTTAGCCTCACTTTTAGCCCGAACGGCTGAATGGATTTGCACGAAACTTGGCAAAATTGTAGGGACTGGTAGCCCGATGTGCCTTTTGTAGGTCTCAATATATGTGCTCCAGTGGATTTTGAGAAATTAACGTTTAAAAAAAGATATATATCTGTAAGCGCGCTCTGGGCAGCGCTCCGGTCCGCGGACCTTAAGCGTACCGGAACTTCGCGTAGCTAAGCTGATTGGCTCTCCGGTGTCTGTCAACATTCTAAACAGTCCGGAGCGGCCGCCATCTTGTCTCTCGGTAGGATTGAGAGACAAGAGGAGGCCAAAACAAAGGGGGAAATAACCATAAGGGGGCATACTAGCTCCTCCCTGACCCCCTAGGTTTGATGTGGAGGCTTTAAAGGGGCCCCGCTAAGCAAAAAAAAAAAATCTCATTTTTCATTGTGATACGCTCCCCAGAACGCTTCCCGGTTCGCGTACCGGGCGCTAACCACGAAAAAAAATAAAAAAAAAAATTTTTGGATTTAAAGAAGAATACATTTTACAGCTATAGATATTAGCTTTTAAAAAACCAATGAAATTCACTGAAAAAACCATAGGTTATAGACCATATATAGTTAGGAATTAGCATTTACAAAACCTTGAAAATTCACTGAAAAAACCATAGGTTATAGACCATATATAGTTAGGAATTAGCATTTAGAAAACCTTATTTTACTCACACAAAACCATTGAAATTCCATATATAGTTAGTTGCACTAACTATATATCGCGCACCCGCAATCCACTGCTGATGATGTCACATATTACATCATTCATGACATGGTCAGTGACATCACTGATGACATCACTGATGACATCTCAAATGACATCACTGATGACATCACTGATGACATCTCATTTGACATCAATGACCACATCACTGATGATATCATTCATGTGACAATACAATGCATCTCCTCACATTTTAATATAACCTCTGTTTCACCCAGTGTTAAAAAGAGAGTATAATTTTTGAAACCATTGACACACCAATACTAGTTACTACATACGCACTCACTGATTGCTACGTCTACACACACCTTCACTCATTCACCCATACAATCATTCATACATACAATCACTCATCTTTACAACACTATCATATGCACTCATACACCTATACAGACACTCACAGTCTGCCACTCATCCATGGAGTTACTCACACACCTAGTCAGTCCTGTAAAGAATCAATGACACTTCCATTTTCTTGTCTATACAGTTAAACATAGAGCACCTTACATTTTCAAACATATACTAACACATACTTACCTTCTTATACAATCATTGATACAAGTACAGATTGATCTGCACAGAGTCACACACCTCCCAGCTAGCCACACACACACTCAGTCTCCCATATAAATACTTGGGCAATCAATCAATAACCCATATAGTTACTCATATAGCTACTGATCAACACATGCAGCAGTTTACAGAACAACAGACATAATGATGCACAAATTAAGACAGTTTAGTCACTAACCCATGCAGTCAGTGAGACACATTTAATCACTCACTCATACAGTCAGTCATGCACCTACTAAATCCTTCGTCCAGACACTTACACATCCACTCATTCTTCAATATGTAAGACATATTTAAACTTTATAGAAACAAAAAATCACTGGATGTTGTTATCAGTGATGTCATCAGTGATGTCATTTGAGATGTCATCAGTGATGTCACTGACCATGTCATGAATGATGTAATATGTGACATCATCAGCAGTGGATTGCGGGTGCGCGATATATGGTCAGTGACATCACTGATGACATCACTGATGACATCTCAAATGACATCACTGATGACATCACTGATGACATCTCATTTGACATCAATGACCACATCACTGATGATATCATTCATGTGACAATACAATGCATCTCCTCACATTTTAATATAACCTCTGTTTCACCCAGTGTTAAAAAGAGAGTATAATTTTTGAAACCATTGACACACCAATACTAGTTACTACATACGCACTCACTGATTGCTACGTCTACACACACCTTCACTCATTCACCCATACAATCATTCATACATACAATCACTCATCTTTACAACACTATCATATGCACTCATACACCTATACAGACACTCACAGTCTGCCACTCATCCATGGAGTTACTCACACACCTAGTCAGTCCTGTAAAGAATCAATGACACTTCCATTTTCTTGTCTATACAGTTAAACATAGAGCACCTTACATTTTCAAACATATACTAACACATACTTACCTTCTTATACAATCATTGATACAAGTACAGATTGATCTGCACAGAGTCACACACCTCCCAGCTAGCCACACACACACTCAGTCTCCCATATAAATACTTGGGCAATCAATCAATAACCCATATAGATGTTGTGCCTGAGAATATTTTTCAGAAAATTACTGATAAGAAATCTGGAATATGTTTGATGCCAACTCTTGCAGAATGTGCAAAATTTAACAACAAAATGTTGCATTTAGAAAAGCAAGAGATTGTGAAAGTGGAAGCTATTGATAGAGTAGAGCATATGGGATCAACAATTATTTTGTCTGAGAATCTGAAAACAAAATTGGATTCATTAGAGAAGAGTATATCTAAAACTGCAGGTTTTGAAAAGACTCTGAATGTGTGCTTGAACTGCCGTATAATTTTAAGAAGGAATTTACATGTTGAAAGAGGTCTGGTAAATGGATCAATGGGTAATGTTGTTGATTTTGTGAAATACAGAAATAGAGATGGAATTGAATTTTTAAAAATTAAATTTGATGGCATTGAGGAAGTACAGCTAATTGCTCGTTGTTCTGCTAGATTTTTGCTTGTAAAAAACTTATATGTTCGCCGTAAGCAGTTCCCTGTTTGCTTGGCATATGCGGTGACAATCCATAAATCGCAAGGTTTAAGTGTAGACAGTGCATTGGTGAATATTGGCAGTTCTGTGTGAGAACAGAAACCCTGCGACAGGGGCACCCCCGACCCTTGCTGGAGCTTCATCACACTTGCGATACAACTCCAGCAATGCGCCACCTTTACGGCACAGATACATCACGCATCTGTGCTGTTTTTGCCCCATGATGCGCCGCATTGTAAATGCAGCACACCATAGGTGACGGAACAGCGGCACAGAATGACTAACACATCCCTGGTGATGCGCCAGTCATCATAAATCTATCCCTAAGCTTCTTATCTTGTTACAGATGAACCGCCATATGTACCATCAAACTATTTTGCATTTCCTAAATAGCGAATTTTAAGGAATAAATAGCAATTCTTTACCATTCCTAATTTGCAATGAGCAAATTGCTAATTGCAAGTTACCCATTCATTTCCATGGCCTAGGAGGCTCATATGAATGAAGGTTTAATTTGCGATTAGCAATTACCTCATCACAAAATAGGAATTTTTTCAAGGGTGCAGGGGTATCTCAAGAACACCCTGCTGCACCCCTGAAAAAGAAAATTGGGGGCATATGGCACACATACATGCCCTAAGGACATGTATTGGCGTCATATGGCACCTTTTGTTTTTTGGAAAAAAATTCTTTTTGAAAAGAATTCGCAAATTACCACAAACTAGAAGTTGGTGGTAGTTTCCAAATCCTTAATGTCATTTTTTACATATTTTTTTTTTTTTTTTTTGGCATTTGTAGAGCGCATGCAATTACCCGTAGGCGTCTCGGCGCTGATATGCAATGCTGTCTATCCCTGATCAGAAAGTTGGTGACTGGGTTTACTGGTTGAATAACCACGTCTTCGTGTTTGATACATTGCATTTAAGGAATCGCAAAATTTGCAAATCCTTCAGTGCAATCGCAAAATAAGGAATAGCAAATTTTGAATTAAGGACATTTTAAGTAATTTCCAAATGTGCAGTGTTTTCAAATTATGATTTGAAAATCGTTTTTGGGGAAAAGTAATGGTTTGCAAATTTATGACAAGGACATAATGGTGTATGCTTCTCTATAAGGCATTTCAGTGTCTCTGATGTCATTTTTCCCATATTACATTATAAGACCTTTCCCCATGGAGCACATTCCTTGTAAATATGCTCCCACCTGTGCATGGTGAATTTAGATTTTGACTGTTTGAGTCACATAGCCATGTTAAAAGTGACCCAAAAAAATTGCAAACGCTTTAAAAAAAACACATTCATGTGTCTTAAGGACATTTTAAGTCATTTCCCCATGGACAGTGTTTTGTAAGTGGCGCAAAAGAGGCATACACCTATCATAAATCTGTCCCTAGCATTTTAAATGATTAATTCAGGATGACGATAAGATGTGGCCTATCCAGAGGTTTGTTTAAGGTGAGGCCTACTCAGGATTGCAGATTAAAGTTACGCTTGATGAAGAATACAGAGGACATAATACATGTAAAGCTCTACCAATGAAGTAAGTGATGTCCACTTCATTGCGCCAGTCATCATAAATGTATCCCTAAGCTTCTTATCTTGTTAGACATCAACCGCCATATGTATCATATAACTATTTTGCATTTCCAAAATAGCGAATTTTAAGGAATAAATAGCGATTCTTTACCATTCCAAATTTGCGATGAGCAAATTGCTAATTGCAAATTACCCATTCATTTCCATGCGCCAGAATGCCCATATGAAAGAAGGTGCAATTTGCGATTAGCAATTAGCTCATCGCAAATTAGGAATTTTTCCAAAGGTGCAGGGGTGTCTCAATAACACCCTGCTGCACCCCTGAAAAAGAAATTTGGGGGCATATGGCGCACATAAATTTTAACAACATTCCTTTACCTCAAAAACGATTTTCAATTCATAATTTGAAAACACTGCCCACAGGGAAATTACTTAAAATGTCCTTAAGACACATGAAAGTGTTTTTTTATTGCCTTTCCAGCATGGTTGGGTCACTTTTAACATGGCTATGTAACACAAACATTTAAAATCTAAATTTGCCATGCACAGGTGGGAACATATTTACAAGCAATTTGCGCCACAGAGAAAGGTCTTACATTAAAATGGGAAAAATAACATCAGGGACAGTCAATTGCCTTATAAAGAAGCATACACCATTATGTCCTTGTCATAAATTTAAAAACAATTCCTTTTCCCCAAAAACGATTTTCAAATCATAATTTCAAAACACTGCACATGGGAAAATTACTTAAAATGTCCTTAAGACACATAAAAGCGTTTTTTAATTGCCTTTGCAGCATGTTTGTATCACTTTTAACATGGCTATGTAACACAAACATTCAAAATCTAAATTTTCCATGCACAGGTGGGAGCATATTTACAAGCAATTTGCGCCACATAATTCATAATTTTCTCCTTAAAGCACACTATTCTCTATCTAAATTAAAGAAATATTTTCTCACCTTAGCAAATACTTTGAGTTTGAAAACAGTCTCAGAAACACACCAATTTGTCTTCAGCAGAGCAAAAGGTATGCACTCCAGAGTCTGCAGCTATCAAAAGCACAGAAATGCTGTAATTCTTCACACATATCTCTCATGTCACCCAATCAAAACTCTTCCCTCACTTTTTTTCAAATGAAAACCCTTCCCCCCTCTGCCCTTTCTGCCTTTTCTGCATGGCAACCACCTCTTGGAAGACTTCTGGTGTTTGCAAGTTCACACAACAATGTTGCAATTGAACTCTGAACTCTCAGTGCACCTGCATATCCAGTGCATTCTTTCATTTAATGATTTTTTATTGACCATTCAAAATACATCTTTCAAATAACTCATCCGTGCACCCTAACTTTCTGTTTTCAGCAATCAAAATCCACCAATCACTGTTACTGCTTCATGAACACAGAAACTCCACAGTTTTTTTCATTTTAAACTCTCATTTTTTCAACTGCCATTTCATTGCCACACTTCATCCGACTGCAGGAGAACCTTCTCTCACCATGTTTTCTGTCTGGATTGTTGGACATAGTTATATTCACTGGGCTCAAAGGTACGCTGAAAACAGGAATTTACCTAACCTCAATTTACAAGATGTGGAAATTAAGTGGTTTGGCCACAGAGGATTAAAATGTCACCAATTGATACCATTGGTGAAAACCTTTATGCATTTTCCCAAACCTGACCTGTTAATTGTGCACTGTGGAGGTAATGACTTGGGCACTTTGACTGGTGTAGGTCTGGAAATGCTTTTAAAGGACACCTTTGAGCAATTAATGGCACTTTTTCCTCAGACTGCCTTGGTATATTCAAATATATGCCAAAGACAGAAATGGAGGTGGTCAAACCAATTTTGTCCACAAATTGAGAAGTCAAGGAAGCATGTAAACAAATCTGTTTCAGCTTACATGAGAGAACATGGAATGGGCTCCCTGTACAACAATAACTTGCGTTACTACATGCAAGATATCTACAGAGGAGATGGAGTTCACTTCTCAGATGAGGGCAACAGAATTTTCACTCTGAATTTAAGAATGTGCATTGGTACCTACTTATAAGTACCTAAATGTACCATAAACCCAAAAGCTCTTCTCAGAGCTACCCTACATCTGATCACTCACAATTGTTATTTTTCCTCTAACTTTTTTCACTAATTTTCAACAAAGTACGCTCCCTGGGACGCTACCCGGTACGCGAACCGGGAGCTAACCTCGCGAAATTTAAAAAAAAAATGTTTTTTTTTCGCACATATAAGCCTCCTCAGCCACCCTCACAAAACCTAGGGGGTCAAGATAAGTCTACCGTGCCCCCTTCTACCCATTCTGAACATTATTTGCCCTCCATTTTGTATCTTAATTCGACCGAAACACAAAATGGTGGACTCCCGTAACGCTTAAGGTTCGCGAACCGGGGCGCTCAACGGTTCGCGTACCGGGTCGCTCCCTGGGAAGCGCACCATCAAAAAAGGTGGGAAAGTAGTTCACAGAAAAGCCACTGGAGACAATTTCACCAAATATAGATTAGCTCATACTACATACCAATCCCTACCATTTTCACAAATTTGATTGGAATTCCATTTAGCCATTTAGCCTGTAGACCTCTCTAAATACTGTGAGGTAAATTACTTCACAAAACACATCTGAAGTGTTGGAATTGACAACCAATTAATATGTTACTTTCATTTTCTACTTTTTTTACCTGACATTTCATTGGTTATATACCTGAATATATATAAAGGAAGAGAAGAAAACACAGCCATTTTGACTACTACTTCTTGGTGTACATTTCAATAGGATTTTCACTAATTCCTTCAACTTCTTTCTAAAGGTAAGTTTTTATTTTTAAAACTGAAGTATATTGTGCACTATAAGTTAATATGGTAAAATTTTTCTGATAGTTATATACTATCCCTCTGTAGTAGTTATAGATTTAGATAGACTTCTCTGTTATAGTTATGGATGGAGTTAGGCTTCTCTTGTATAATTATGAATTTACTTACGTTAAATCACATACACTTTTTTATATTCATACTTCCACTCTGATACTATACACTGCCCAAAGATAAATTCACTGATAAAAACTGCCTATCTAAAATTAATCCCAACAGTGCCCTATCTCTACTAATATATATTTTTTTAATCTAAATTTCAGGCAAAATGGAAGGCGAACAGAAAGTTGAATTTCAAATTGTCCTGCAAGAGAGCAGCCAAGAAATCATTGATGAAAATGATATTGAATTTTTCGATGAAACTTTAGACAAAGAACTACTGCAATGTGTACAAGCAGTAGATAACCTCCTTGAAAATGAGGACATTTTACACCCTCAGAGACTACAATGTATATTCAATGATAATTATGAAATTTCTGACAATGAAATGTTAGAAAGTTTAATAAATTATGAAACACAATCACAATAAAAAAAAATGCTTAAAAAATAAAGAAAATAAAAAATAATCAACAAAACCAACAATCAATTAACATACAGCATTTGAAAAGTCTATCATTCATTTTTCATTGTAGTACGCTGCCTAGAACGCTTCCCGGTTCGCGGACCGGGCGCTACCCACGCAAAAAAACAAAAAAAAAATTATTTTTTTTTGCCCCGCGGGGCCCTTTTAAAGCCTCCACATTAAACCTAGAGGGTCAGGGAGGATCTACTATGCCCCCTTATGGTTATTTCCCCCTTTGTTTTGGCCTCCTCTTGTCTCTCAATCCTACCGAGAGACAAGATGGCGGCCGCTCTGGACTGTTTAGAATGTTGACAGACACCGGAGAGCCAATCAGCTTCGCTACGCGAAGTTCCGGTACGCTTAAGGTCCGCGGACCGGAGCGCTGCCTGGAGCGCGCTTACAGATATATATCTTTTTTTAAACGTTAATTTCTCAAAATCCACTGGAGCACATATATTGAGACCTACAAAAGGCACATCGGGCTACCAGTCCCTACAATTTTGCCAAGTTTCATGCAAATCCATTCAGCCGTTCGGGCTAAAAGTGAGGCCAACCGCCCTATGGAAAATTGCATGGGGAAAACACGTTTTGGGACCCCCCTCTTTTCTCGGCCCCCCCTTGACAAAACCTCCCCAAATTTCCAGGGGCTGCTCAGAAACAAAATGTTCCATTTTCCAGAAAATTTCAGCCAATTCCGTCCACAAACGCCAAAGTTATTAGACATAGAATTTTCAAAAATCCCATAGGGAAAAAATCCTAACTATATATACCTGGCGGTCGCCAGTAGGTATATTACCTACTGGCGGTCGCCAGTAGGTATATATAGTTAGGATTTTTTCCCTATGGGATTTTTGAAAATTCTATGTCTAATAACTTTGGCGTTTGTGGACGGAATTGGCTGAAATTTTCAGGAAAATGGAACATTTTGTTTCTGAGCAGCCCCTGAAAATTTTGGGGGGGTTCGTCCAGGGGGGGCCGAGAAAAAAGGGGGGTCCCAAAACGTGTTTTTAACATTGAGTTTTCCATAGGGCGGTTAGCCTCACTTTTAGCCCGAACGGCTGAATGGATTTGCACGAAACTTGGCAAAATTGTAGGGACTGGTAGCCCGATGTGCCTTTTGTAGGTCTCAATATATGTGCTCCAGTGGATTTTGAGAAATTAACGTTTAAAAAAAGATATATATCTGTAAGCGCGCTCTGGGCAGCGCTCCGGTCCGCGGACCTTAAGCGTACCGGAACTTCGCGTAGCTAAGCTGATTGGCTCTCCGGTGTCTGTCAACATTCTAAACAGTCCGGAGCGGCCGCCATCTTGTCTCTCGGTAGGATTGAGAGACAAGAGGAGGCCAAAACAAAGGGGGAAATAACCATAAGGGGGCATACTAGCTCCTCCCTGACCCCCTAGGTTTGATGTGGAGGCTTTAAAGGGGCCCCGCTAAGCAAAAAAAAAAAATTTTTTTTTTATTTTTTTTCGTGGTTAGCGCCCGGTACGCGAACCGGGAAGCGTTCTGGGGAGCGTATCACAATGAAAAATGAATGATAGACTTTTCAAATGCTGTATGTTAATTGATTGTTGGTTTTGTTGATTATTTATTTTTTTTTTTTAAGTTTTTTTTATTGTGTTTCATAATTTATTAAACTTTCTAACATTTCATTGTCAGAAATTTCATAATCATGGAATATAGATTGTAGTCTCTGAGGTTGTAAAATGTCCTCATTTGCAAGGAGGTTATCTACTGCTTGTACACATTGCAGTAGTTCTTGGTCCCAAGATTCATCCATAAATTCAATCTCATTTGGATCAATGATTTCTGTGTTGGACTCTGGAAGGACAATTTCAAATGAAATGTTTTGTTCACTTTCCATTTTTCCTGAAATTTGCATAAAAAAATATATATTAGTAGAGGTAGGGCACAGTTGGGATTAATTTTAGATAGGCAGTTTTTAACAGAGAATTTATCTTTGGGCAGTGTATAGTATCAGAGTGGAAGTAGGAATATAAAAAAGTGTATCTAAATTTATAAGTACTACAGAGGGATAGTATATAACTAACAGAAAAAGTTTGCCATATTAACTTAAAGTGCTCAATATACTTCAGTTTTAAAAATAACAACTTACCTTTAAAAAGAAGTTGAAGTTATTAATGAAAATTCTAATAGAAATGTACACCAGGAAGTAGTAGTCAAAATGGCTGTGTTTCCTTCTCTTCCTTTATATATATTCGGGTACATAACCAATTAAATGTCAGGTAAAAAAAGTAGAAAATGAAAGTAACATTTTAATTGGTTGTCAATTCCAACACTTCAGATGTGTTTTGTGAAGTAATTTACCTCACGGTATTTAGTGAGTTCTATAGGCTAAATGGCTAAATGGAATTCCAATCAAATTTGTGAAAATGGTAGGGATTGGTATGTAGTATGAGCTAATCTATATTTGGTGAAATTGTCTCAAGTGGCTTTTGTGTGAACTACTTTCCCACCTTTTTTGATGGTGCGCTTCCCAGGAAGCGACCCGGTACGCGAACCGGTGAGCGCCCTGGTACGCGAACCTTAAGCGTAACGGGAGTCCACCATTTTGTGTTTCGGTCGAATTATGATACAAGATGGAGGGCAAATAATGTTCAGAATAGGTAGAAGGGGGCATGGTAGACTTATCTTGACCCCCTAGGTTTTGTGAGGGTGGCTGAGGAGGCCCATATGTGCGAATAAAATACATTTTTTTTTAAAATTTCGCGAGGTTAGCTCCCGGTACGCGTACCGGGTAGCGCCCCAGGGAGCGTACTTTGTTGAAAATTAGTAAAAAAAGTTAGAGTAAAATAATAATTGTGAGTGATTAGATGTAGGGTAGCTCTGAGAAGAGCTTTTGGGTTTATGGTACATTTTGGTACTTATAAGTAGGTACCAATGCACATTTTTAAATTCAGAGTGAAAACTCTGTTGCCCTCATCTGAGAAGTGAACTCCATCTCCTCTGTAGATATCTTGCATGTAGTAACGCAAGTTATTGTTGTACAGGGAGCCCATTCCATGGTCTCTCATGTAAGCTGAAACAGATTTGTTTACATGCTTCCTCGACTTCTCAATTTGTGGACAAAATTGGTTTGACCACCTCCATTTCTGTCTTTGGCATATATTTGAATATACCAAGGCAGTCTGAGGAAAAAGTGCCATTAATTGCTCAAAGGTGTCCTTTAAAAGCATTTCCAGACCTACACCAGTCAAAGTGCCCAAGTCATTACCTCCACAGTGCACAATTAACAGGTCAGGTTTGGGCAAATGCATAAAGGTTTTCACCAATGGTATCAATTGGTGACATTTTAATCCTCTGTGGCCAAACCACTTAATTTACACATCTTGTAAATTGAGGTTAGGTAAATTCCTGCTTTCAACGTACCTTTGAGCCCAGTGAATATAACTATGACCAACAATCCAGACAGAAAACATGGTGAGAGAAGGTTCTCCTGCAGTCAGATGAAGTGTGGCAATGAAATGGCAGTTGAAAAAATGTGAGTTTGAAATGAAAAAAACTGTGGAGTTTCTGTGTTCATGAAGTAGTAACAGTGATTGGTGGATTTTGATTGATGAAAACAGAAAGTTAGGGTGTAGAGATGTGTTCTTTGAAAGATGTATTTTGAGTGGTCAATAAAAAATCATTAAATGAAAGAAAGCACTGGATATGCAGGTGCACTGAGAGTTCAGAGTTCAATTGCAACATTGTTGTGTGAATTTGCAAACACCAGAGTTTCTCCAAGAGGTGGTTGCTATGGAAAATAGGCAGAAAGGGCAGAGGGGGAAGGGTTTTCATTTGAAAAAAAGTGAGGGAAGAGTTTTGATTGGGTGACATGAGAAATATGTGTGAAGAATTACACCATTTCTGTGCTTTTCATAGCTGCAGACTCTGGAGTGCATACCTTTTGCTCTGCTGAAGACAAATTGGTGTGTTTCTGAGACTGTTTTCAAACTCAAAGTATTTGCTAAGGTGAGAAAATATTTCTTTACTTTAGATAGAGAATAGTGTGCTTTAAGGAGAAAATTATGATTTATGTGGCGCAAATTGCTTGTAAATATGCTCTCACATGTGCATGGAAAATTTAGATTTTGAATGTTTGTGTTAAATAGCTATGTTAAAAGTGACCAAACCATGCTGGGAAGGCAATCAAAAAACGCTTTCATGTGTTTTAATGACATTTTAAGTCATTTTCTGATGTGCAGTGTTTAGAAATTATGATTTTAAAATCGTTTTTGGGGAAAAGGAATTGTTTATAAAATCATGACAAGGACATAATGGTGTATGGTTCTTTATAAGGCAATTGACTGTTCCTGATGTTATTTTTCTCATTTTAGTGTAAGACCTTTCTCTGTGGCGCAAATTGCTTGTAAATATGCTCTTACATGTGCATGAAAATTTTAATTATCAATGTTTGTGTTACATAGCCATGATAAAAATGAATCAACAATGCAGGAAAACCAATCAAAAAATGCTTTAATGTGTTTCAATGACATTTTAAGTCATTTTCTCATGTGCAGTTTTTTGAAATTATGATTTGAAAATCGTTTTTGGGAAAAAGGAATTGTTTTTAAATGCATGAGAAGGACATAATGGTGTATGGTTTTTTATAAGGCAATTGACTGTCCCTGATGTTATTTTTGCCATTTTAATGTCAGACCTTTCTTTGTGGCGCAAATTGCTTGTAAATATGCTCCCACCTGTACATGGAAAATTTTGATTTTGAATGTTTATGTTACATAGCCATGTTAAAAGTGACCCTACCATGCAGGAAAGCCAATCAAAAAACGCTTTTATGTGTCTTAAGGACAATTTAAGTAAGGTTATGGATACATTTATGATGACTGGTGCAATGAAGTAGAAATCACTTACTTCATTGGTAGGCATTTACAATAAAATGTTCTCCTCTGTTTTGTTCATCAAGCGTAACTTTAATCTGCAATCCTGAGTAGGCCTCACCTTAAACAAACCTCTGGATAGGCCACATATTATTGTCATCCTGATTTAATCATTTATAATGCTAGGGATAGATTTATGATAGGTGTATACCTCTTTTGTGCCACTTAGAAAACATTCTCCATGGGGAAATGACTTAAAATGTCATTAAGACACATGAATGTTTTTTTTTTTTAAACGTTTGCAAATTTTTTGGGTCACTTTCAACATGGCTATGTGTCTGCAACAGTCAAAATCTAAATTTGCAATGTACAGGTGGGAGCATATTTACAAGGAATGTGCTTCATGGGGAAACGTTTGCAATTTTTTTGGGTCACTTTCAACATGGCTATGTGTCTGAAACAGTGAAAATCTAAATTTGCAATGCACAGGTGGGAGCATATTTACAAGGAATGTGCTTCATGGGGAAAGGTCTTATAATGTAATATGGGAAAAATGACATTAGAGATACTGAAATGCTTTATAGAGAAGCATACACCATTATGTAATTGTCATAATTTTGCAAACCATTACTTTTCCCCAAAAACGATTTTCAAATTATATTTTGAAAACACTGCACATGTGGAAATTACTTAAAATGTCATGTACATATGGTGGTTCATCTGTAACAAGATAAGAAGCTTAGGGATACATTTATGATGACTGGTGCAATAAAGTGGACATTACTTACTTCATTGGTAGGCCTTTACATGTATTATCTCCTCTGTATTCTTCATCAAGCGTAACTTTGATCTGCAACCCTGAGTAGGCCTCACCTTAAACAAAGCTCTGCATAGGCCACACCTTATCGTCATCCTGAATTAATCATTTAAAATGCTAGGGACAGATTTATGATAGGTGTATGCATCTTTTGCGCCACTGTGCGTCACTTTTGTGACGCAGTGGCGGTGCAAAAGATTTGCTATGAGGCGAGAAAATTACAAATTGATGCATTTAGGCAGATGTGTCATGGTGTAAAAAAAACGTGCCACATGAAACCGATGCAGCAGTGGATGTGCCAGTCATTTTGCGCCGCTGTTCCGCCACCCATGGTGTGCTGTATTTACAATGCGGCGCAGCATGGGGCAAAAATGGCACAGATGCGTGACGTATCTGTGCTGTAAAGGTGGCGCATTGCTGGAGTTGTATCGTAAGTGCGATGCAGCTCCAGCAAGGCTCAGGGGTGCCCCATCTATACAATGCTGCGTCAAGACCTATGCAAGCTTCAAGCAGGCGCAGGGTTTTGAAGCAGCTTTCTCCTATCTGATTGTAAATGCGGCACACCATGGGTGGTAAAACAGTGGTGCACATTAACTGGTGCATGCCTGGGGATCTGCCATTTAATATAAATCTGCACTTTAACATTTGAGTATGTGCAGGGAACACAGAGTCGTTGAGGCTTATCCAAGGTTAAGAACAGATGAGTCCTGTTCAGTGAAAAATTAGACATAGGCTTCACCTGCTCAGCATCGCTGGACATGGTTAAATAATAGCTGCAAAATGTTACTCTTGTTAAATAATTTTACTATTATAATCTGTGAGATTTGTCTCTTACTCTGCAACATCTCATTGTTGTTATCTTTCTTTAAAGATAAAGACAACCTCAACATGAGCGACAATCTGCAATCAGTTGATTTTGACCTCATCATTGAACTTGTAATTGAAACATCAGTGGATGTTGATCCATTGGATGATTTAAATCCTGAGGATGAAGAAGAGCGTGATGAGGATGCAGATTTGTCTGAATTATATGATATCGGATGGGAAGCTGACTTGCTTCAGCCTTTGGAATTATAAACATTTATTTTTAAAATTTATAATCAATAAAAAGTAAAAAGGTAAACCGTTTAATTTAAAAATAAAAACACCTTCAAAAACAGGTTATGTGTAGTGTTTTCAATAAAATATTAAAATATGCTCATAAAATTAGATCAGATTCACATATAAAATAGCATAGGTAACATAAATATAAATGTCATTTCTTTTCTGGTATTTCTTTATTGTAAAAATGGCAATGACTAAAAAATCTTCAAAATAAAATGTCAAGTAGTGTGTTATATTTTTGATCACTATTAATGATTTACTGTTTGATAATAATGTTTAATAACATTTTTTAGTATCTTTTTCCTCAGATTCAACTGCAGATCATTTCAAGATGCCTACAAAAATAAGAGAGATGAAGGCTGCAAAACGTCAAAGACAGCAGGAGAAAAAAAAAATGCAGCAGTCCTCTAACAAAAAGATTTCTCAAGCCATGAAGAAAGCACCGGGTAAGAGCTCTAAATATTTCATAAGAAATATTTGTAATAAAAAAAATATTAGTACAGAAAATGTTTCAATCCATAAAATGACAAGTAAATCAAATGGAAAGAAAAGGACAAATGAAAATGTTACTGCTAGAGCAAGAGATAAATCTGTGCATGATAGTAGAAGGAAACAACAGTTTACGGAGATTCGTAAACGAATGTTCCGTAACAGGATAATTGGCAATTTGTTAAAAAATATTAAGAAAGGTCAACAGAAATTAGTTTTTTATAGGAGAAAAAAAAAAGTTGAGAAAGTTATTGATCAGGCTTTTGAAATTAAACGTAAGTTATTTATTTTGATAATCAATAGAATTAGGAAGCTAAACAAGGCAATTTTTGATTTCAAAAGAAATAGTAGATGGAAGAGAATAGTTAATCGTAGTAATTTTTGTGAAGTTTTTTCTGGAGAATGGATACATAGTTCAAGCTGTGAGGCATTTTTTAATGAAGAGAGTTATTTCCAGGATAATGATTTGGTGCATGCAGTTGACATCAGTGGTCGTGCTTATGAAGTGAAAGATGGTTGTCCAGTTGAAAAAGAAAAACTTGTGACAACAGAGGCAGAAGAGTTGTTAGGTAATGAGGTTTTAGGAAGACGTGCTAAGGGTCCTGTGTACACCTGGAAGTGTAGTAGTATTTGCAGTGTGCGACAGGATTCCATCAATTTGCTTTGTGATTTTGTACGGACATTTAACAAGAAAAGTTTGAAGCAGAAAATAAGGTTGTTGCAAGAATTAGATCCTTGCAGAGTGAGAGAAGTGACAGGTTTGCATGGTCATTCACTGGCTTGTCTTTCCAGGAGAGTATGCCAGAGTGTTTTTCATCATTTCAGGATGCTAGCAGTGCATCATAACAAAGTGAGGAAGTTAGTTAGACTGTTGTATTATGCTAAGAGTCCAGCAATTATGCTGAAACAATTATGCGCTGCTCTTTTGCATGGTTCTGAAATAGATGTGAAGAATATATGTGAAGAAATTGAGTTTTGTTACTTTGGAAGTAAAGAGGAGAATGTTGAAATTGAGCAAGAAGTAGAGGGTCATTTGGAAGATAGTGTACAGGTTTCCAGTACAGATAATTTCCAGAGGGAAATTGCGACGTTTGACATGAAATCAAGTGAGAGGCCTAATTTCACTTGTGTGTGTTGTAGACGCACTTATTATAAGAATCAGACTAAGTTAGTGGATTTATATGCAAAAAGTGAAAGGGAAAATAATAGTGAATGGAAGGATTTTGCAACATACTTGATGGTAGAAAATTGTTTTGATTTGGGATTGGATCAACGTGTGTGTACTTATTGTTGTAACAAATTAAAACAAAACCAGATGCCTGCTAGAGCAGTTCATAATAATCTGGAATTGGTTGAGATTCCTTCTGAATTGAAGGATTTAAATACTTATGAATCTATTTTGATTCAAAGTATCCATCCCTTTCAGGCTATTGTAAGAATGGAGCCAAAGACAGGGAAATTGCCTCCATCAGATTTACAGAGAGGATTAAAGGGAAGAGTTGTTTATTTGCCTCTAGATTTGAAGAAAAACATTAACACAATTGGAGTAGAAAAAGTGGAAGAGGAACCTCTGGTTATCTTAGTTAATGGGGTTCCGACAAAGAATAAGAAAATATGGCAAGATTTAGTAGATGTTAGGAAAGTTAAAAAGGCAACATTGTATTTGAAAAAAAATAATAAATACTATAAGAATGTATATGTTGCAGAAGAGGAAGTAAGTGAGGAAGAGGATAGCGATTTGTGTGCTGGTCAAATTGAGAAAGTAGAACCCTCTACTAGTGAGGAAATATATGAACATTATAGTGTTCATCCTTTGCATTCAAAGGAAGTCATGGGGAATGCTATTGAGTTGTTTCAAATGAAACAAGCCAAAGGGAGTCCCATTAGTGTTTGGGAGGAAAGTTTGGAAGCTCGGTGTTTCCCACAGCTTTTTCCAACAGGTCAGGGAGGAAGATATGATGAGCGACCTCATCAAATTCCTGCTTCTGAATACCGGACTTTGCGATTGTATGCAGGAGATGCTAGGTTTCGACAATGCATTCCTTATTTGTTTCATCTCCTGTTTGAAAGTGATCTGTCTGGACTGTCATATGCAGTGAACCACATCTTGAAAAGTGGTATACACATGCAAAACATCTCAGCAAGTGATTTTATGGATAAAGTGAATGTCCAAGATAGTATTTTGGAATCTCACCTGATTAATCTCATGGCGTGTCAGCGTGGTACTAATGAGTACTGGTACCGTCGTCATGGTGATTTAAAATGTATGCTGAGGAACTTAGGTACTCCCACATGGTTCCTCACTCTGAGTTGTGCCGAGTATGGCTGGGAAGACTTACTTCAATTTCTACGAGAGGCAAATGCTAACGTAGAAAACATCGAATTCAAGACACCCGGAGAACTGTGCTCTTTGGATCCAGTCAATGTATGTAGGTACTTCAATCATAGATTTGAAGCTATGATGTCTTTCATCATGAATAAGAAGAATCCACCTCTTGGAGAGGTGTTGGATTTCTTCTGGAGAAAGGAGTACCAAGCAAGAGGAGCTCCTCATATACATATGTTGCTGTGGATCAAGGATGCACCTAAATTTGGAACGGATCCAGAAGACTCAGTGATGAGTTTCATCCAACAGTATTCTACGTGTGCTGTTCCAAACGCAAAGGAGAAGAAAAGCCTAAGAGAAAAAGTTCTGCGTTTCCAAAGCCATCGATGTGGAAAGTACTGCCGTCGTAAATTCCGAAACAAAGACAAGTTCTACACCAAATGTCGTTTCGGCTTCCCACGACCGGTGATTTCTAAAGGAAGAGTAAACAGTTTGATGTCTTCGCTGCGACATAATGTGATGAAGAAATCACCTAAAAACACTTACAATTTGAAGAGGAACGAAGAGTCCAAGTATATCAACGACTACAACCCGGTGATTTTGTCCATGTGGAATGCTAACATGGATATACAGTTTGTGGCTGATAACTGTATGGCTGTGGCTCGGTATGTGACGTCGTATATCACCAAAAAAGAGAAGACAGAATTGAAGGATATGTGGGAGGACATTTCCCATGAAAAGAGCCTCAGCAAGAAGTTGTACAGTTTCAGTCTGAAGATGTTGTCGCATCGAGAAATCGGAGCGTACGAATGTTCTGACCGGTTGTCTTCAGCAAGTCTCTATGCCAAGTCCAGGAGTATCGTTTGGGCGAGTCTTGGTCTTGCTGCAACGCGTAATCGAGTTCTCAAACCTGTGCGGGAAATTGAGTATTTGGCGGAAAAGGAGCCAAACAGTACCGACATTTTGAAGACAAACATGTTGGATACATATTATCCAAATCGAAGCAGTCACCTAGAGAATGTTTGTCTGTATGAGGTTCTGCAAAATTACATGTTCAAGAGGAACATCAAAGAAGATACTGAGAAAGGAGTGTATGCTGTAATAGGAAGTGAGGGATGTCTGGTCAAGCAAAGAAAATGCCACTTGATAAACCATCGAAAATTGAGTGGCGAATCTCCTGAAAAAAAGGAGTTTTTCTATTTAGCACTTTTGCAACTTTTCAAGCCTTGGCGTGCAGAAGAGGAACTGCTTGGAGATTTCCTCTGTTACGAAGACTCTTTCAATGCCGCCAAGGAGACCATAGAATGTCCTGCTTTTCCCAAATATGTAGAAATGTTGAATGCGGAAATTGAGCAGGAAGCAACGATTGCAGCCGAGATTGCCAGAGACAGTTCTCAGGACAGTCAGAGTTCTGCTTCATTGAGTCAGGATCCACTAGGAGGACCTCTTATTGAAAATGAAGCTGCCACTGCTATGAATGAGGTGGAAAGAGCCATGGCACATGCTCAAGAGGATGCGGTTAACTTAGAAGAGTTGGAAAGGCAACTCAACGTTGAGCAGAGGAAAATATATGACGAAGTTACCATGCAAATTGATCATGGATTAAGTCATGATAAGAAAGAGTGCTCATGTACGTCGTTGAAGCCTGTCCGACTGTACGTTAGTGGAGAAGCGGGAACTGGAAAAAGTTTCCTCATTAAAGCAATTTCATGCTATTTGCAGGAAAGGACAGAGTCATCACTGTCTTGTGTTGTCACTGCTCCAACTGGACTGGCAGCACATAATATTAAAGGGATTACTTTACATCGTTTACTGATGCTGCCAGTGGAGCATGACAACAAATTAGAATATCACAAGCTATCTGGAGATGCTTGTTTTGAAGTTTCAAGAATCTTGAGGAAAATGAAACTTCTTATCATTGACGAAGTAAGCATGGTTTCCAATGTCATGCTTGCCTTTGTGCATTTGAGGATGCAAGAAGTTCTCAAAACAGAGTATGATGTGTTATTCGGTGGCAAACACATCATTGTTTTTGGAGATCTTCTGCAGCTGACACCAGTGAAAGGGCAACCTGTGTTCAAAATGCTCACGCATGAAGATACCAGGAAGTGCCTAGGCAGCATTGGCAACGTCAATATATGGTTAAACTTCAATTATGCTGAACTGCATGAAAATATGCGTCAGGCAAAGGATGAAGTTTACAAGACTATTCTACAAGATGTTAGAATTGGAAAAGTGACCGAGCATGGGAAAGAAGCTTTACATGCACGATTACTGACAAATTTATATCCAGAACAAGATGTTGTGCCTGAGAATATTTTTCAGAAAATTACTGATAAGAAATCTGGAATATGTTTGATGCCAACTCTTGCAGAATGTGCAAAATTTAACAACAAAATGTTGCATTTAGAAAAGCAAGAGATTGTGAAAGTGGAAGCTATTGATAGAGTAGAGCATATGGGATCAACAATTATTTTGTCTGAGAATCTGAAAACAAAATTGGATTCATTAGAGAAGAGTATATCTAAAACTGCAGGTTTTGAAAAGACTCTGAATGTGTGCTTGAACTGCCGTATAATTTTAAGAAGGAATTTACATGTTGAAAGAGGTCTGGTAAATGGATCAATGGGTAATGTTGTTGATTTTGTGAAATACAGAAATAGAGATGGAATTGAATTTTTAAAAATTAAATTTGATGGCATTGAGGAAGTACAGCTAATTGCTCGTTGTTCTGCTAGATTTTTGCTTGTAAAAGACTTATATGTTCGCCGTAAGCAGTTCCCTGTTTGCTTGGCATATGCGGTGACAATTCATAAATCGCAAGGTTTAAGTGTAGACACTGCATTGGTGAATATTGGCAGTTCTGTGTTCAAGGAGGGTATGGCATATGTGGCATTGTCACGAGTTAGAACTTTATCGGGATTGTACTTGATTGACTGTGATGTCAGAAACATTTGTGCAGATCTAGATTGTGTTAAGGAATACAATAGGTTAAGAAGAGAGTATGCGCCACATTTGCCTCAGTTTCCTTTGTTTGAGAAACGTCTGGTAGGCCGGAAACGAAGAAATGAGAACAATACTGGAGAGGTTGTAGCAAAAAGACAAAAAGTGAATGAACCTAAAATTACAAGCAGAAACAAAGAGGATTCTGTTGAAGATGTTGTTGGTTTTCAGTTTGAAAACAGTTCTGGTGTCAACTGCTATGCTAATGTAGTAATTAATGTTTTGTTTTCTCTAAAAAATGTAAAAGAAGAGATTGTGGTCAATTCTGATCAAAGATTTTGCAGTTTGTTAAATTCTGTGTTAGAGAAATGTACCACTGATAGAAGAAACATAGAAAGTGTGTCTGAAATTAGAAATCTGTTAGATAGATGTTCAGGCCAAACACAATTCTCTCAAAATATTCAGCAAGATTGTCAGGAGTTTTTAATGTATATGCTTCATGTATTACATGCTGAAGGTGTAGATGTAGATCAGCTGTTTGGGCTTTCTTATCAATGGCAGCATGACTGCGAGAACTGTATGGTATCAAGTACTACTAGTGTAGACTCAGAAAGATTTGTATATTTAACTTTGCCAGACAGTAAATCAGTCTCCTTTAATAAGCTAGTAAAAGGAGCTAATCACAACATGGAGTGTAGCCAATGTAAATCTGAAATGATGTCCACATTATTTATACGAACATATGGCCAGTACATCATTTTAATGTTCCAACGATGTAGGCCTGATGGAACAAAATTGACAACTTTAATAAAAAATTTTGTAGCTTCGCAGTTGTCAATATCAGGAAGGACTTTTGTAACTACAGCAATTATATATCATGACGGCCCTTCAATATCATCAGGACATTACACAGCTTATTTAAAGTCTAGAAATGGCTGGTCATTCTGTAATGATTCTGTTGTAATTTTCAAAAAAAAATTGCCGTATGACCTTAAAAACTCTTACCTGGTGTTTTTAAAACCAAAATTTTAGGAAAATATTCTCGGGATATGATCTGTGGAATTTCAAGAAGTTCTAATGGCTCCTACACAATTTGGCCTTGAGGATAAGTGTAGTTCAGAGACATAACTTCTAATCATAGGATTGGACATCATGGACATGTATGTGCAGTTTAAATGAGTTCAGAAAAACTGTTTCTTTTCATAAGCTAATTAAAGCAGCCAATCAAAACATGGAGTAGAGGGAATGTAAGTCTGCAATGCTGTCTACTGTTTTACATTACTTTGTGATTAAAAGTGATGTAGAGAATTAAATAATTGTAGTACTCATAGAGGTAGTGTAAGTCTGCTTCATATTAAGCAGTATCAGTGTCATACGAAATGTAGAACATGACTGAGCAAGAAGGGGAAGATATTACTATTCCAGGATTGTGAAAATGATCTTCAACATTTTAATTCTGAAAGTTGCGGGAATGCCAAATGATGGGATTGGTTAACAAGAAATCCAAGAGTTATACATGGCTCTGACAAAATTTGGCCTTGTGGAATCTTGTGGTAGAGAGCAAGAAGTCATTTATTGTATGTAACATGTTTTTAAAAACGATGGAGATTTTCTTTCAGAAACTGGTGGGCTGAAAGTAATAACAGCACAAAAGAGTATAAGCTATTCATAGGACATCCTTGGACGTCATGGAAAGTAAGTTAACTTTAAGGAGTTCTGATTTTTGATTTCTGATCTTGTATGGGTTTTTTAAACACAATCATTTTGATTGTGTTTTTTTTTCCCCGCTGTTACATGATGAATACCTTCAAGTCACTGTTTTTAGTGAATTTTGATACATTCTGAGAACAGCAAAAATAAACCATTTAACATGTATAATTAATTCTGTAATGTTTCCATTTAGGATGTATATGTAGAACTGTGTAGAAGGCATGGAGAAGGTGAGGCTTCTGTAAGTGTCAAAGTTGTTGCATGCAGTGCTGCACTTCTGCGTATTCTTTGATATGCTAGACTACATCTGCACAATGAGATACCTAAGCAAAGGAAACAGAAGTGATGTGATTGTGAAATGAGCAAAATAAATTGCATGTATTTCAATTACATCACCTGTGTTTCCTATCATTACGAATCACATTGTGCAGATCAAGTTTAGGTCTGTCCAGGGAAACATAGGAGGTTTGGACTTTGTTGAAGATTGCAGTGGACATGACTCACTTCATTGGTAGACCTTCACATGTATTATGTCTTCTATTCTCTTCAACAACTTGAAATTTCATCTGCAACCCTGAGTAGGCCTCACCTGAAACAAAACTCTGGATAGTAGACATCTTATTGGCATCCTGAAGCAATTATTTTAAATTTTAGTGTCTTGCGACACTTTTCTGAGACAACAGCAATGCAAAAGATGCACCATGTTTTAAGATAGGCCTCACTTCATCTGCATCAAGATAGTGTTACTTTAAAATGTATATCTTTAGGACTGTGTAGCTTCTGTAAGTGTCAAAGTTATTGAAAAACTGTTTGTCCTTCAATCTTTGCCCTTGTCTTTTGTAATTTTTCAATACATGTTTTTATATTTTTCAAATGTTTGTTCTCTCTTTCACAGATTGAAAGTATAAAAATAAAAAGTGAGGAATTTAACGACAATTATAAGGTAAGTATTTTGTACTCTTTTCGTTACATTTCTATCACATTGAACTACTATTAGTTCCACTGCTTCATTTCTTTAATCCTCAGTTTCCTGCCTTTGCTACTTCCCTCATTCCTTTCTCTATTACCTACTTACTCAACTCCTTCCACTTTTTTTCTCAGTCCCTCTCTTTTCATAGTTCCTCACTCTTGTTCACTCACTCCGTCTCTATTACTCTTAGTGTCTTTGACTGATCACTGTATCACTATTTGTTCATAATGCTTTCTCTGTGTAGTTGAAGCACACTAAGGGGCATATTATGAATGCAGCCAATAAAATTATTGCTCTTTTTATTGGCAGAAAACTGGTGCAAAAGCGGCTTTAGCGGCAGTTTTCTGCCGCAAAAGCAGCTTTAGCGACACATTTCTGCCTATAAAAGCTGCAAAACTTTTATTGCCTATGTTGATAATATGCCCCTATGTTATTTACATTAGGGCTATATTGTCCAGTATAACAATCAAAATTGCTCTCCAAAGACACCAGGCAAAGCAGACGCTCCCTCAAACAGATCACCAAGCGCAATTTACCCTACTTACAATCTAGCCTGTTCTCTGTCGAGACTTTAGCAATCTTTAGAGCACAAGATAAGATTTTTTTACATGGAAGAGCCATACGTATTGCAATTCTACTTAAGAAACAAGCATTGGCATAGACAATAGGTCTCGCCTTTGGGACCTTATACGTGTTTAGCCATGCAACAGTTGATGTTGCTGCACCAAGGATATTATGCTGCATAACTAAAGACTTAGAAGGTCCAAAAGTCGATACCTATTGGCTATGCCAATGCTTGTTTTTCTTTCACTTCGTTATCTATTTTGTTTTTCACAATTATACCATCTTCTGTCTGTTTTTTGGTAAATAGATCTATTAAATAGTATCTCTTCTTTACTACCTATAGCTGTCTTTCTTGAAACATCACTCTCTGTTTACTTTCCTTATACTTACTCTTTTTTTTTAAAAAGTTTTTTTTTTGGTTAGCTCCCGGTACGCGTACCGGGAAGCTAAACCGGAAGCGAACCAAAAGAAATAGAGCTTGCCAGAGTGCTAAACATTCTAGCAATTTTTTTGGAAAGGGAAGGTAGTTCTGAAAAGAACTTTTTTTTTTATATTTTTGTTGTTTTATATTTTTTTTGTATTTTTTGAACATTTTTTGTTTTTTTTGTATTTTTTGAACGATTTTATATTTTTTTGGGGTTTTTTTTGGGGGGGGGGGACAACAAAAAACAGGCGTTGAAAAGGGCTCAACAGGAGCAAAAAAAAATTACTGGGGGCGGTTAGGGCAATTATGATTGTCATAAGCCAGGTTGATGGCATTAATACTCATGTTACCACATGATATCAACGCACCACAGTGCATACAAGTATGTTTCATGTGCCCAAAATTCTCTTGGATGTTTGGCACAGTTTCCCGTGCCTCTGCTGGTGTCAATGATATTGACGATGTTGACCTGGCCACAGGAGTTGCTGTTGGGTTTTGTTCCATATCCCGTATTTCCGCCCGGCTGTAATTAAGTGGATGCTTCCTGGTCATGTGCCGATGCATGGTATAGTTCCCATAGCTATACTTTTTATCAGTCCCTCTTGATAATTTCTCTTTGCAGATGAGGCAGGTCACATACCTCGCATTCACTTTCTTTTGCCCTGGAGGGATTGAATAAAACTGCCAGATGAAACTGGCTTTCCTATGGGAAACCCGGGGCACCTCTTCCAAGAACTGTGGTTCTTCTCCCTCCTCTTCCTCCATTTCTTCCTCTTCCTCCTCAGTGTTGGTGATGACCTGGGGAGGTGGTCCTCTCTTCCCATGAGGAGGTGGAGGTGGTGGTGGGGGTGCACCAGCTGAAGCAAGTACTGAAGCCATTGCTCTACTATGAATAAAGGTCTTCCTCTCACAATGATGAAAGTCAGAGTGAGGAAAGAAGGAGGGGTTTTCATCATTTGGGAAAAACAATAGTTCTCAACCAATGAAAAGTGTTATTTTTAGGTCACCTGACCTAGCCTTCCATAATTATGAAACTAAAAGTGAAATGAACCAATGAAAAGCTTTATTAACAAGTCACATGACTCTAACTTTCATGTTACGCGCTGCGGAACGCTCCCCGGTTAGCTTCCGGTTCGCTGCGCTTCGCGCCTCGGTCCGCGCCCGGGGACACTTCCGGGTGCGCTAACGCAGTACGTCACAAGACGCATTTCGCGGCAACGCGATACGTCGCGCTTTCGCGCCGCGGATCGCTTCCGGGGAGTTGCGTTTCGCGCCTCGGTCCGCGCCCCGGGGCACTTCCGGGTGCGCTAACGCAGTACGTCATAAGACGCATTACGCGGCAACGCGATACCGTAACTATGTTGATTTGTTACCGGTTCGCGGACCGGATCGCGGAATCGAATTGAGCTAACGGGAAGCTTCCTGGTTCGCGGACCGGGAGCGAAACAAAAAAAATATTAAAAAAAAATTATTAATAAACATATAAAATATATTTTTGGATTTAAAGAAGAATACATTTTACAGCTGTAGATATTAGCTTTTAACAAACCAATGAAATTCACTGAAAAAACCATAGGTTATAGACCATATATAGTTAGGAATTAGCATTTACAAAACCTTGAAAATTCACTGAAAAAACCATAGGTTATAGACCATATATAGTTAGGAATTAGCATTTAAAAAACCTTATTTTACTCACACAAAACCATTGAAATTCCATATATAGTTAGTTGCACTAACTATATATCGCGCACCCGCAATCCACTGCTGATCATGTCACATATTACATCATTCATGACATGGTCAGTGACATCACTGATGACATCACTGATGACATCTCAAATGACATCACTGATGACATCACTGATGACATCTCAAATGACATCACTGATTACATCACTGATGACATCTCATTTGACATTACTGATCACATCACTGATGACATCATTCATGTGATAATACGATGAACCTCTTCAGACTCTAATATAACCTTAGATACACTCAGTGTAAACAGACACTCATAGACTGTCACTCATCCATGAAGTTACACACACACCTAGTCAGTCATGCAAACAATCAATCACACCTCCATTTCCTTAACTATACAGTTAAACACACCTTACTTATTCAAACATATACTAAAACATATTTACTCACTTATACAATCCTGGATACAAGTTCACAATGATCCATACAGCCACTCACACATTCACTGGCTCTTATGCACAGTTATTTATATATGTCAACTCTCACATGTACTGTATTTTACATATGTACTTACTTTGACATGTAGCACTGAGATATCTATTCACTCACCAATACAGTCATGCACACAGTCAACCGCCCATACAGCTGTTTCCACATGCACTTTTGAACCCATACATCTATGCACAGAGTCATACACCTCCCAGCCACCCACACACACACTCAGTCTCCCATACAAATGCTTGGGCAACCAATCAATAACCCATATAGTTACTCATATAGCTACTGATCAACACATGCAGCAGTTTACAGAAGAACAGACATAATGATGCACAAATTAAGACAGTTTAGTCACTAACCCATGCACTCAGTGAGACACATTTAATCACTCACTCATACAGTCAGTCACGCACCTACTAAATCCTTTGTTCAGACACTTCTACATCCACTCATTCTTCAATATGTAAGACATATTTTAACTTTACAGAAACATACAGTCACTGGATGTTGTCATCAGTGATGTCATCAGTGATGTCATTTGAGATGTCATCAGTGATGTCATCAGTGATGTCATTTGAGATGTCATCAGTGATGTCATCAGTGATGTCACTGACCATGTCATGAATGATGTAATATGTGACATGATCAGCAGTGGATTGCGGGTGCGCGATATATAGTTAGTGCAACTAACTATATATGGAATTTCAATGGTTTTGTGTGAGTAAAATAAGGTTTTTTAAATGCTAATTCCTAACTATATATGGTCTATAACCTATGGTTTTTTCAGTGAATATATATATATATATATATATATATATATATATATATATATATCTATACTACTATTATAAAGAGAGAAGTGTGTACTTTGAGCCAGGTAAACTCAAAAACTACACCACCAATCCAAACACCCAATACATCTTTGAAAACGTCAGGGCAAGCAGATGGACATAGGCTATATTAAAAAAACAAATATACGTTATTTAAAAAATTTAATATAAAAAAAAGTAGTCCCTTGGAAGAAGCGCCGGCCGCGACATGCGTGCTGACATCAGGAGCGCGGGGAGGAGCGGCGTACACTCTCGCGGTCTCTTTCTTACTTCAGCAATAGTGGCTACAGAACAGTTTAAAGAATTCCTTTTTCCCTCGGGTAGCCTGTTTCAGGGTCCTTGTATGCACCTTAAAAAGGCTCATGAAGGTAGGCGTGCACGAGTGCGAGTTAATCTGTGCTCAGTGGGTGTGTCAATAACAGGCATTTCTTTACAGAACAAGGTTTTTTAGGATTGTGAACTTTGAACACGAGCGTGTCATTTACCGGCATTTACAGCGGAGGGCGACCCTGAGCCATGCAGGTGGCATCAGGGTAATGACGTCCCCGACCCGTATTTCAAGTCCAAACAGACGTCACCACAGGAGCATGCTAATTTCCCATTGTCGATGTTTGTTAGCCATGCGGACCCGAGGAAAGAGACCCCTCTCTGTTCCTCAGACGGCCCCCTGAATGGAGGGTTAATTAGACAGGACATTTCCCAGAGCAAGGGGTGTTACCCTGAGAAAGAGGCATTGTCTCAGACATCATGAAAGGCACTTTTCCCATATTGAGGCGCACCGCTGTGGGGTGATGACGGCGCGTGGGGATTTCCCCGTGAAGGGTAAATTCCCGAAAGAAGGGGCTTTGTGCAGAGGATCACAGATTAGCTAAGGCATGCCGAGACTCTTTTTTTCACAACAGCAACCGGCAGCCAGACATCTCGGTGCCAGGCCTGAGTGAGTTTGTTCACTTTGATTGCTCGACGTCACGTGAACCGCGATGACTCCTCCCAGAGTTGATTAGGTTGTGAAAAATCCAGGACAGGAGAACAGCGTCCTTGGTGCAATGAATAATAATAATACAAATTGGTATTTGTAAAGTGCTTACATCTTACCCCTCAAACGTTTCAAGGCGCTGGGAACTGTGGGGGAGATTACGTGAGTTTGGCAACAGAAAAGCTTAAGCAGCCTTAACGTCAGGGCGGGCGGGGCACCAGAAGCAGCCTTTTGCTCCCGGACAACGTCGGGACGGGCTGCTAGTATATATATATATATTCACTGAAAAAACCATAGGTTTCACAATCGTTATAGTTAGGAATTAGCCTTTAAAAAACCTTTGAAATTAAATGAAAAACCCATAGGTTTCACAATCGTTATAGTTAGGAATTAGCATTTAAAAAACCTTTGAAATTCACTGAAAAAACCATAGGTTTCACAATCGTTATAGTTAGGAATTAGCATTTAAAAAACCTTTGAAATTCACTGAAAAAACCATAGGTTACACACCAGTTATAGTTAGCTGAACATTTTACTCATACAAAACCATTGAAATTCCCACGTTATAATTAGTTGGACTCACTATAACTCGCGCTCCCGCAATCCACAGCTGATGATGTCACATATTACATGATTCATGACATGGTCAGTGACATCACTGATGACATCACTGATGACATCTCAAATGACATCACTGATGACATCACTGATTACATCATCCATGTGACAATACGATGCACCTCCTCACACTCTAATCTAACCTTTGATACATCCAGTGTTCAATACAGACTACCATTCCTGAAACCATTGACACAGCAATACCACTTACTACATACACAATCACTGATTCATAACTCTACACACACATCCACCCATTCACCCATGCAATCACTCATACATACAGTCACTCATCAATACAACGCTATCATATGCACTCATATACCTAAACAGACATTCACACAGTGCCACTCATCCATGGAGTTACTCTCTCATCTACTCAGTAATGAAAAGAATCAATCACACTCCCATTTCCTCATCTATACAGTTATAAACACATAACCTTACTTATTCAAACATATACTAACACATACTTACTCTCTTTTACAATCACTGATACAAGTACACATTGATCCATACAGTCACTTACGCAATCACAGGCTCTCATGTATAGTCATTGATATATGCCAACTGTCACATGCACTGTTTTTTACATATGTACTTACTTGGACATGTAGCACTGAGAAATCCATTCACTCACCAACACACCCATGCACACAGTCAACCACACATACAGCTATTTCCACATGTACTCTTGAACCCAAACTTCAAGTGAATCAACTGCTCACACATCTATGCACAGAGTCACACACCTCCCAGCGACTACCACACACACTCACCCTCACATACAAATACTTGAGCAACCAATCAATAACCCATATAGCAGTCATATAGATACTAATCAACACATGCAGCATCTTACACAACAACAGAGATAATGATGCACACATTCAGACAGTTTAGTCACTAACCTATGCATTCAGTAAGACACATTTAATCATTCAATCATACAGTCAGTTACGCACCTACTAAATCCTTCATGTAGACACTCATGCATACACTCATTCTTCAATATGGAAAACATATTTTAACTTTACAGGAACACTCATTCACTGGATGATGTCATCAGTGATGTCATCAGTGATGTCATTTGAGATGTCATCAGTGATGTCATCAGTGATGTCATTTGAGATGTCATCAGTGATGTCATCAGTGATATCACTGACCATGTCATGAATGATGTAATATGTGACATCATCAGCAGTGGATTGCGGGCACGCGAGTTATAGTGAGTCCAACTAACTATAACGTGGGAATTTCAATGGTTTTGTATGAGTAAAATGTTCAGCTAACTATAACTGGTGTGAAACCTATGGTCTTTTTCAGTGAATTTCAAAGGTTTTTTAAATGCTAATTCCTAACTATAACGATTGTGAAACCTATGGTTTTTTCAGTGAATTTCAAAGGTTTTTTAAATGCTAATTCCTAACTATAACGATTGTGAAACCTATGGTTTTTTCAGTGAATTTCATTGTTTTTTTAAAAGCTAATTCATTTGTATATCGACTTTGTAACCTACGATAATTTTTTTTTTGTTAGCTGTTTTTTACAACAATTAATTATATTTTTCTTAAAAATAAAATTATTTGTTCAATGTATATCTTTTTTTAAAAAAAAAATCCTGGTGCGCTCAGGGTGCGCGCACCGGTAAGCTCTCCCGAGAGCGCAGCAAGAGCGCTATTTCTGCGTTCGTAAAAAAAATATGTGTGAAAAGTAAATAATAATGGAAGACATTTAGTACCATACTTATAAAAGCAGGATTTTTGATTTACGAAATGAAAATGATTTTGCATTTCCGTAATCCTATCAAAACGTCACTCAGGCGTGCCGCGTAAGCGCCCCCGGAATTGCCTACGATCGCGCGACGTAAGCGCTCCCGGAAGCGCTCCGGTGAGCGCAGCGTAAGCGCGTCAAGTCATGTGACCTTAAAATAACTCTTTTCATTGGTTGCTAACAGTTTTTTTTACAAAGAATGAAATCCCCACCCATTTCCTTCACTTCTTCTTTCACTTTTGTGACTGCAAGACCTGCCTTTTTGCTATCAAATCTATCTTGGATTACCATGGCTGCCAGACCATCCAGCAGTGAAGATGACTCAGAGGGATTTCTTGATGAAGAGGTTCCTCAGCCGAAAATAAAAGAACACTTCATATGGAAGTTTTTTTTCATTCCAAATGACCAGAAAAAAGTAAATGCTCCAAAGGTGGAGTGCAGGATTTGTCACACTGTCCTTTCACGGGGTGACCCCACCAAGAAATATTCTTTTGGAAACTCCACTATGATTCGCCATGTCGAGAGGAGGCACCCCCAGAACTTTGCCCGGGAGAGTGTCAGGGCTCTGGCACGAGAGGCTCCCAGTGATGGGGCCTCTACTTCAACCGGAGGAGCAACTACTTCAGTGAGGGGGCGATCGCAAGAGCTGATTCCTAACATTCAGCCTGCTTTTAATAGAGGCATTATTAAATGCAGAGACTGTGATCAGCTACTTTGCTATGGGGAACAAAGTGTTCTGCTCATGGTTTGAGCATTGGAGAACCATCGCTGCCGTTCCCAGCCCTAATTTTTTTTATTTTTTTTGCTCCTGTTGAGCAGTTTCCCATTCCCTGTTTTTGTTTTTGTTCTAAAAAAAGGAAAAAATAAGAAAAAAAAGTTCTTTTCAGAACTACCTCCAATTCTCATCAAAGAGCTGTGTTCTTAAAAAAATAAAAAAGAGTAAGTGAGGTGGAGTGCATTGATAGAGGAGAGGAAAATGAGTGAGAAAGCACAGAAAGGGACGAGAGGAGAAGGGAAGTGAAGTAGGGGGACTGAAAGAAGGTGAGTGTGGGGAAGGAGAGTGAGGAGAAGGAGAGTGAACATGGGGAATGTGGATACGCGAAGAAAATGTAGTAAAGGAACGGGGGTGTGGAAGGGTAAGAAAAAAGCAGTGATGTTTTGGAAAGAGTGGGGATACAGACTGGATAAAGACAAGTGAGTGTGAGACCAGGTAAGTAAGGCAGTGAAGAAACAGAGAAAGTGGAAGAAAAAATAAGAGTAGAAGACTGAAGGCCTCATTTTTGCACCTGCCTCACAGCAGGCGTAACACTGACGCAGGCCCTTTAACAGGGGCCTGGCCCCATGTGAAAGGATGCATTGCTGGGGTTGCGTCACTTTTGTAACACACTCCAGCAATGCATCACTTTTGCGCTTACAGATACGTCAGAAATACTGACGTATCTGCAACTCCTTGCGACATAATGCGTCATAAATTCAATATGACGCATGAGTAGAAGACTAAAAGCCTCATTTATGAGGCCATGCATCACTTTTACGCCACCGGTGTATCACTTTTTGTGACGCACCAGTGGTTTAAAAATTGCACCTTGTTGAGTCATATTTACAAAGCGACACATCTAGGTAGATGCATCAGTTTGTAAACCCTTGCGCCACATTATACCTGCGTCAGGTGTAATGTATGCAAAGGGGACGTATTGACGCAAGAAAGGGTCGTAGAGGTGACGCAGTGTATTCTATGAGATTTCACTGCGTCACTTTCAGGACGCCGTTGCATCAAAATTTTGCACCTGCCTTACAGCAGGCGTAAGACTGACGCAGGCCCTTTCACATGGGGCTGGCCCCATGTGAAAAGATACATTGCTGGAGTTCCGTTTCTTTTGTGACACACTCCAGCAATGCATCACTTTTGCGCTTACAAATATGTCAGAAATACTGACGTATCTGTAACTCCTTGCAACATAATGTGTCATAAATTAAATATGACGCATGAGTAGAAGACTAAAGGCCTCATTTATGAGGCCATACGTCACTTTTACGGCGCTGGTGCGTCACTTTTTGTAACGCACCAGTGCTGTAAAAAATGCACCTTGTTGAGTCATATTTACAAAGTGACGCATCTAGGTAGATG
This sequence comes from Lissotriton helveticus, assembly GCF_964261635.1. Classification (NCBI taxonomy): domain Eukaryota; kingdom Metazoa; phylum Chordata; class Amphibia; order Caudata; family Salamandridae; genus Lissotriton; species Lissotriton helveticus. The sequence goes on along the minus strand of NC_136072.1, from coordinate 350,313,820 downwards.
CGTCACTTTATAAACCCCTGTGCCACATTATACCTACGTCAGGTGTAATGTATGCAAAAGGGGCGTATTGATGCAAGAAAGGGTCATAGAGGTGAGATTTCACTGTGTCACTTTTAGGACGCCGTTGTGTCAAAATCTTGCACCTGTCTCACAGCAGACGTAAGACTGATGCAGGCCCTTTCACATGCGGCTGTCCCCATGTGAAAGGATGCATTGCTGGAGTTGTGTCACTTTTGTGACACACTCCAGCAATGCATCACTTTTGCGCTTACAGATACGTCAGAAATACTGACGTATCTGTAACTACTTGCAACATAATGTGTCATACATTAAATATGACGCATGAGTAGAAGACTAAAGGCCTCATTTATGAGGCCACGCGTTACTTTTACGCCACCGATGCGTCACTTTTTGTGACGCACCAGTGCTGTAAAAAATACACCTTGTTGAGTCATATTTACAAAGTGATGCATCTAGTAGATGTGTCACTTTGTAAACCCCTGCGCCAGCTGTAATGTATGCAAAGGGGGCGTATTGACAAAAGGAAGGGACGTAGAAGTGACGCAGTGACATCTAAGAGATATCACTGCGTCACTTTTATGACGCTGTTGCGTCCAAATCTTGCGCCTGCCTCACAGCAGACGTAAGACTGACGCAGGCCCTTTCACATGGGACTGGCCCCATGTGAAAGGATGCATTGCTGGAGTTGCATGACTTTTGTGACACATTCCAGCAATGCATCACTTTCCTCTAAACACTCTACATTATTATTTTTTACTCTAATTTTTTACCCTGTTTTTCCCCGTGGTGCGCTCAGGGTGCGCGTACCGGAGAGCGTACCCGGGAACGCACCGAGCGCTTACCCCGCGAAAATTTAAAAAAAAAAAAACTTTTTTTGCCCTTCAGGGTCCTTCTAGGCCCCCCTCAGAAAACCTACTGGGTCAGGGGGTGTCTACTCTGCCCCCTTTTAATTATATCCCCTTTCTTTTTTCACCTCTTGTGTCTCGATTCTACCGAGACACAAGATGGCGGACTCTCCGGACTGTTTAGAATGTTGACAGACACCCGACAGTCAATCAGCTTTCCGCTCGCGCACTCCCGTAGCACGCCGGGTGCGCTCCCCGGTACGCGTACCCGTGAGCGCTCGGAGCGCGCCTATAGATATATATGTGTTTTTGAAGTTAATTTTCAAAAAAACAACTGGAGCAATTTTCAGCAAATATAGCAAAGGCACATCTGCGTACCAGTCCCTACAATTTTGCCAAGTCTGGCGTAATTCTGTTCAGCGGTTCGGGCTGTAGACTTCTCAGCCCCCACTTCACGAATCCCCCCAAAACTTCCAGGGAAGGAGCGGAGCGGAGCTGGCCAAAATTTTGGGAAATTTCACACATATTCCTCAACCGGCGCCAGAGTTATTCCCTATAGAATGTTGCGGATTTCCTATGGTAGCCAATCCTAACTATAACTACCTACTGGCGACCGCCAGTAGGTAATATATATATTTATATATATATATGTTCTTCAAGACTCCATGAATCCGGAATCAGAAACAGAATGCACAGCAGTTTTCTTCGTGCTGATAAGTTTATTCAATAATGTGCTATTCCGCCATGAAGCGTTTCAGCTGGGAGTTGCTATATATAGATTGATTTTCATTAGAGAGAGCAGCATGTAAGCTGTTCTTTCTGAGAAAGCAATGCCGGCTCTCGAAGGATGTGGGGAGCCGGCTGGGACCGTGGGGGCATTGGCGTTCTCTCCACGGTCCCCAATGTTCTTTTTTGAGTCCCGGGGGATGGGGTCCCTTTGCAGCTCCTTAAACATTTGTTGATATAACTTTTCCAAAATCTTTTTTTGTGTTGGGGAACAGAGTATTACTCCAGTGACTTTATCATCCATGTATCTTTTTTACTTTTTCTTTATTTGAATTCCGCTTTATGTACAGTATGTTTCTACCTTGCTTCACAATGAGTTCCACAGCGTAGCGTCCGTTGCAGTGTTCTTAGCCTTTTTGTTCTTCTGGTGACTTACCAGTTTGTATTTAAGATTCGGTGATCTATTTGTGTTGCTTTCCATCGTGTATCTTTTATGCAGCCTTTTTTTGTGTATGTTGTTTTGTATCTAACTTTATTTATTCAGTGCTTCATCCAGTGTTCTAAATATAGGAGTACATCTGTAGACATGTAGTTTACTCCTTTCCTTTGCCTCTCTCAACCCTAATTGAGAACGTAATGGGGTGAGTCAAACTAAGGCAGTGCTGTCGTTAAGTTTGCAAAACAGTAGGTAGTATAAATAAATAAATAAAGCACTTGACACAATGCAGTGTGGCACTGTATTTATTGTATTTAATTTTATAGTATTTTGAAAATAATATACACTCATGTACAAAATATTGGTTTAATTGTAAGATATTTCATATAAATCATCAAATATGCTGATATTACAGTGAAGATAAAATTAAGTGTTTATGTTTTTGTACAAGGACCGACAACATAAGAAATTCGGTATGGAAAATCCACAAAATTTGAAAGACGGTTTCGACATTAGTAACAGTGTCATAGAAGAGCTAAACATAATTTTTATAAGTAGGGAGAATGAAGAGGAAGATATAAATGCTGAAGATATCAGGTGTGATTTTCTATACTAAACTTTAGATGCTGATTTTGTGGAAGCATTAGATGAGATTGAGTATGATCATATGAATTTGTGTAATCAAGTAATTGAAGTGAATCATCCCAAGCATAGTCAGCAGAGCTTAGCGTAAGGAACTATGTAGGAGTTTCTAAGTTCCTTAGCATACATTTTAGTTGTCCATGACGACGGTACCAGTACTCATTACTACAACGCTGACATGCCATGAGATTAATGAGGTGAGATTCCAAAATATTATCTTTCTGCTGTACTTTATGCATACATTTGTTTGCTGAAACATTTTGCAGATGTACAAGTGTTTTCAAAACATTGTTTTGTACATAAGAAGTCTAGACAAATCACTCTCAAACAAAAGATGGAACAAATATGGAATACATTGTTGAAATCTTGAATTTTCTGCATATAACATTGATGTCTGGTATTCAGATGCAGGAATCTGCACAGGTCGGTCATCATTAACAGCTAGATTCATTAAAGTCCCGTTTTGCGAGTCTGTAATAGCGATTCATAAGGAATCGCTATTAAGGACTTGCAAAACGGGATTAATGTAGGAATTGCAAATAATATTGCGATTCCTACATCTTCCTTATTTGCGATTAGCAAATTGCTAATCGCAAATAAGGAATAACTCCCCATTCATTCCTATGGGCCAAAGGAGTTATTCCTTATTTGCGATTAGCAATTTGCTAATCGCAAATAAGGATGCGATTTTCTTTGGACACCCTGTAGCACCCCTGAAAAGTAAATGTAGCCAGATGTTGCGCACACACATGTCCAAAGGACATGTGTGTGTGTAACATACCACTCAGAAAAATGCACTAAAGTGCATTTTTCTGAGTTTTCGCTATTTATCACGAATAGCGGCCAAATATTGCGAATTCGCAAATTACAAATGGTTGATGAATTGCATTTAAGGAATCTCAAATAGAGATTCCTTAAATGCAATTCCTCGCAAATATTCAATGGTGTCCTTAATGTAGAAGGAAAGCTGAATTCAAGTTGTGAACCCAGCTGTCTGTAGTGTAGATTGAAGGGAGTTGTGGACACAAAGATCGATGAAAGCTATTTTGTCCCTGTTTGCATAACCTGAGGACACAGTATAATTGTCTCTGCCTTAAGAGAAGCAAGGCTGAATACAATGCTGTCCTTAATGTAGAAGGAAAGCTGAATTGAAGTTGTGAAACCAGCTGTCCGCAGTGTAGATTGAAGGTAGTTGTTGACAGAAAGATTTGTCAAGGCAAGTTCTGAAAGTTAACAGTATCTGTGGACGCAGTATAATTGTGTCTGTCTTAAGGAAAGTAAAGGTCAATACAATGGTGTCTTTAATGTAGAAGGAAAGCTGAATTCAAGTTGTGAACCCAGCTGTCTGCAGTGTAGATTGAAGGTAGTTGTTGACACAAAGATCGATGAAAGCTATTTTGTCACTGTTTGCATAACCTGAGGACACAGTATAATTGTCTCTGCCTTAAGGAAAGCAAGGCTGAATAGAATGCTGTCCTTAATGTAGAAGGAAAGCTGAATTGAAGTTGTGAAACCAGCTGTCCGCAGTGTAGATTGAAGGTAGTTGTTGACAGAAAGATCTGTCAATGCAAGTTGTACAAGATAACAGTATCTGTGGACGCAGTATAATTGTGTCTGTCTTAAGGAAAGTAAAGCTCAATACAATGGTGTTGTTAATGTAGAAGGAAAGCTGAATTCAAGTTGTGAACTCAGCTGTCTGCAGTGTAGATTGAAGGCAGTTGTTGACACAAAGATCGATGAAAGCTATTTTGTCACTGTTTGCATAACCTGAGGACACAGTATAATTGTCTCTGACTTAAGGAAAGCAAGGCTGAATACAATGCTGTCCTTAATGTAGAAGGAAAGCTGAATTGAAGTTGTGAAACCAGCTGTCCGTAGTGTAGATTGAAGGTAGTTGTTGACAGAAAGATCTGTCAAGGCAAGTTCTGAAAGTTAACAGAATCTGTGGACGCAGTATAATTGTGTCTGTCTTAAGGAAAGTAAAGCTGAATACAATGGTCTCTTTAATGTAGAAGGAAAGCTGAATTGAAGTTGTGAACCCGGCTGTCCGCAGTGTAGAGTGAAGGCAGTTGTTGAGACAAAGATCGAAGAATGCTATTTAGTCACAGATAACAGAATCTAAGGCCACAGTATAATTGTCTCTGCCGTAAGGAAAGCAAGCAAGAATACAATGCTGTTCTCAATGTAGAAGGAAAGCTGAATTGAAGTTGTGAACCCAGCTGTCCATAGTCTAGATTGAAAGCTCTTGTAAGCAGTTATTGATGAATACTATTTGTGACATTCTTTTACAAAATCGGAAGACATAAAATCCATTAGTCTCTACCTTAAATAAAGCTAGGCTGAATTCAACGTTTTCTGTAGTAGTGGAGCTCTTGGTATGAAGTTTTAATTTTTACTGATCGCAGAATATATTGAAGGTTGTTGTAAGGACATATATTGAAAATAATTTTAGTTCTAAAGCTGAGTTGAAGTAGTGAACCCTTCTGTCCGCAGTGTACATTGAAGGCAGTTGTTGACACAAAGGTCGATGAATGTCATTTCATCACAGATAATAGAATCTCAGGATACAGTATAATTGTCTCTGCCTTAAGGAAAGGAAGCAAGAATACAATGCTGTCCTCAATGTAGAAGGAAAGGTGAAGTGAAGTTGTGAACCCTGATGTCTGCAATGAATATTGAAGGTGCTACTCGACACAAACATCGATGAATGTTATTTTGTACAGGTAACAGAATCTGAGGACATAGTACAATTGTCTGTCCCTTAAATATATTGAGACTAATATGTCATACTCTGTTTTAAGACTTAGCGGCATTCTTAAATGCACAAAGGCAAGCATTAAGTTTGATACAATGCTTATGTCATCAATAATGAGAAGTTTCATTTTCTTCAAGAGTATTCACAACAAGTTTCTCCAGATATCTTGTGATATTGTAATTTTTTGTTATGCTCCATAGGTAGTATAAGTAAATGATGTAATGTAGCATTGTTATGTTAACATTTAGTTATATTTTTAATATAAGGAAGTTATTACAAATATACAATAAGGAAATGAATATGGAACTATTCTAAAAGAAATAAGAATTGGAGAAATGACTGAACATGTCAAAGAAGTTTTACAGAGACGATTAATTTGAAATTTGTTTCCAAAAGAAAATATTGTTGCTAAGCTTGTAGGTAATTTTAAAATAATTGACAACCCCAATGAAGAAAAGCAGCAAGTGTGAAAATATCCCACTTTGTTCGGCCGGGGTATTAGCTACAATAAAAAGATTTGATAAAGGTCCTTGACTTTGAATCAGAAAATGAAATTGAACAATAATTGATAACCCCTTGCCAAGAAAGGCAGTTAGTGTGCAAATTTTCACTGCCTTCGGCTGGAGTTGTAGGTACAACAAAAAATGTTAAAGGGCACGAGTTGGTATCAGAATATGAAATTCACGAACAATTGATAACCCCTAGCTAAAAAAGGCAGTTAGTGTGTAAATTTTCACTACCTTCGGCCGGAGTCGTAAGTACAACAAAAAGCCTCAATAAAGGGCCACGAGTTTGTATCAGAATATGAAATTCACGAACAATTGATAACCCCAGCCAAGAAAGGCAGCAAGTGTGTAATTTTTTACTGCCTTCGGCTGGGGAACTTGTTACAACAAAAAGGCTTGATAAAGGGCTTGTAGTTTGAATACGAATATGAAATAGAATAGTTGATAACCATAGTCAAGAAAGGCAGCAATTAGATGTGTGTACTTGTAGATAATGTGTTGATTGAGTGGAACATGAATAATGTAAAAACTAAGAAAGGCTGTAAGTGTGCAAATTAGCCACTGCTATTCACGGGTGGTAGTTTGCAAGAAGGCTCAGTAAAGGGCCTGCACTTTGAACTAGAATAGCAAAGAGAAGATTTGATAACCATAGACTATACTGGCTCTTTTTTATATTGGTAGACTTTTGTTAAGCTTTTTTTCATACATGAACGGCAGCAAGTGCGCAAATTACCCACTGCCATTCACGAGTATGGCAGGAAGTGGCAGGAAGTGCGCAAATTACCCACTGCCGTTCACGAGTAATAGTTACCAAGAAGGCTCAATAAAGGGCCTGCACTTTGAATTTGTATTACAAGAAGGATAATTGATCACCCCAGCTAAGAAAGGCAGCAAGAGTTCAAATTTCCTACTGCCTTCGGCCGGGGTAGTTGATAGAATAAAAAGGGCTTGATAAAGGGACTGCAGTTTGAATAGAAATATGAAATTGAATAATAGTTCATAACCCCTGCGAAGAAATGCAGCGAATGTGTACAAATTTCTCACTGCCTTCTGCCAGTGCGGTATCTATATGAAAAAGGCTTGATAAAGGGCCTTGACTTTGAATCAGAATATGAAATTGAACAATAATTGATAATCCCAGTCAAGAAAGGCAGTAAGTGTCTAAATGTGCCACTGCCTTGGACTGGGGTGGAGCTACAACAAAAAGGCTGAATAAAGGGCCACGAGTTTGAATCAGAATATGAAATTGAAAAAGAATTGATAACTGCAGCCAAAAAAGGTAGCAAGTTGGTGTGTGTTATGTGTAGATGAAAAATTAGAAAGGCTGCAGACGCGCAAACTATCCACTGCATTGTCAGGGAAATGAATCTTTGAATTTCCAAGTCATTATATGGATAGGGCATCGAATTTTGCAGTGGGAGCATAAGAAATGGCTACGACATCGAAGGAAGCAATGTAAGTGCATTAAGTTACCATTGTGAGGGGTAGGGCTGAAAAATTACAACACCGGTCCCATTTCAGGGACTCTACTTTGAATTAGAATAATACTTGGCAAAGGCTGCAAGAAAGGTAGGAGATATGTGTGTTTTAGGTAGTGGATGCAGAATAAGGTGAAAAGTAAGAAAGGTAGCAGATGTGGAAACAACCCCCTGCCTTGTAAAGGAAATGGGTGTTTGGTTTTCCAGTCCATTACAGACTGTGAGTTGGATTCTGCAGTGGGAGCCTGAGAAACGGGTATCTCATCTAAGGAGTTATGTAAGTGCACAAAGTACACACACTGTGCGGTAGAAAGGACGCAAGAAAGGACGCAAGTGTGCAAATTACCCACTGCCATTGTCGAGTAATAGTTACCAAGAAGGCTGAATAAAGGGCCAGCACTTTGAATTTGTATTAGAAGAAGGATAATTGATAACCGCAGCCAAGAAAGGCAGGAAGTAGGTATGTGTACGTGTAGATGATGTGTTGATTGAGTGTTAGATGAATAAGGTGAAAAATAAGAAAGGCTGCAAGTGTGCAAATTACCTAGTTCCATTCACGGGTAGTAGTTACCAAGAAGGCTCAATAAAGGGTCTGTACTTTAAATTACAATAACAAACAGAAGATTTGATAACCATAGACTATACTTGCTGTTTTTTAATATTGTTAGACTTTTAAGCTTTTGTCTATACATGAACGGCAGGAAGTGCGCAAATTACCCACTGCCATTCACGAGTAATAGTTACCAAGAAGGCTCAATAAAGGGCCTGCACTTTGAATTTGTATTACAAGAAGGACAATTGACAACCCCAGCCAAGAAAGGCAGCAAGTGTGCAAATTTCCCACTGCTTTCGGCCGGGGTAGTAGGTAGAACAAAAAGGCTTGATAAAGGGTCATGAGTTTGAATCAGAATATGAAATTCAAGAGTAATTGACAACCCCAGGCAAGAAAGGCAGCAAGTATGCACATTTTCAACTGCCTTCGGACGGGGTAGTTTTTATTACAAAAAAGCTTGATAAATGTCTAATAACTAATGTTGAGGACAGCGCTGCTGCTGTTTCTTGTTTTTGATGAGGTTGATATAGTATTTGCATAACACAAAAGGTCATCACAATAAATGCATAGAAATTTAAGTTTACGAAACTCAAGATCAATATGCGAGTATGGACTCTTTGCTAAAGATGGGGTTGCAGCTGTTGATGTGCTTGGTGTAGCAGCAAGTGGTTGTCCTGCAATCTCTGTGTTGTAGCTCAAGCAAAGTTGTTGGGGTGCAAGTAGTTTATGTGTTTTGTACTATCTTTGATGTGCCAAAGGAGTATTTTTTGGATTGATCACACCTTCAAAGAGTTGTTTGGCAAATTTTATAGGTTACTATTGGTTGGTGTGTTTCAGTTACTATGTGTTTGGACTTCGCTTGAATGTTTAGGGACGCATTAGGGATTCCATATTAGAGAAATACTTTGTACTTAGTGACATCCAATTCTATTTTATGAAGAACGGTTGAATTCTACATCCACCTCTAGGACTAGTGGGAGGGTAGTATTTCAAAGTGTTGGACAGGTTACACTACATGTTTCTATATAGCTAAAGAAAAGTTAGCTTGGTTATGTACGGGCATGCTCTCACACAAAACTCAGCACTCCGTATTCAGGATTGTAAAGGCTTACCATAGGAGTGACTGATGAGTTTACATATGTCAGTTTACAAAAGAGAAAACAAGTACGATTGTTTTACATTAGATATATACAGACCTGAAAGGCTATGCATGTAAGTTCATGAAATCTTTTTTGAAGGTTTGGAAGAAAGCATTGAAAGGGTGTTTAGAAGCAATACTGCCCAGCAGAAAAAGTGCATAAGTATTTGGACACTCCTGCAGTCTAGTCTTGTGTCCAAATTATCTTAAAAAGTAATGTTGAGACACACTTTTTTTCACGTGTTACGATTTCCACAATGCTTTTAGAGTTGGAGCAGACTACGTCTAACATTCCTACTTAATTTTCTTTTTGAAATGGAGTAATTTCTTTGTTTATCTGTTGAAATATAAATGTAAAACTTCCTCTTTGAAAGTGAAAAAGCAACACCGCTCCTCTACACAATATTGTTGTCTAAAAAGTAGTGCTAATTCAACTATCACCAAGGTAGATATCTGACAATAGAATGAATTATATTTTTATACCACTATTCCATAGTCCTAATCAAAAAGGTGTGTTTAGAGTCAACAAAATTAATAAATGTTTTAAATATACAGGCAGAAAAAGACAAGTATGATTTACATTTGATTTTCTTAATTGAAGGTGGTCATCTGCTGCATTCAAAACATTGGGCCTGTTGAGAAGAAAGTGAAAAGTACATTGTAATTAATATTGCATTGTTTAAAGGTGAATAGCTTTTTGAAATAAAAACTTTATATGTATTTACATGGTAAACATAGTTCCAGGGTCAGAATGGCCTTTTGAGTCTGTGCAAACCCACTAACTTCCATGTTTTATGCTTTTTTTTTAATTCTTCTCTAAACTTTTGTTATAGTGAAGAATGTTGGAAATTTCTTCCCAACAATGGCAGACATCCAACCTTCTTTCTGAGTTGGGAAAAAAGGTGTTGGAGGAAAAGTGAATTTGTAAACATTCAGATTTTCACATGAGCTAATCTACACATGCAAATTTGCTCATGCTAAAATGTAGTTCACATATATTTTCTAGGAGTACTATTTCTTGTCCTACTTGTGTACATTTTTGGGAATTCACAAAAGCTGTATAGTTGCCCTTAATGCTAGGACATATTCCATGGGTGCACTTTTGAGACTTTCTTGAATAATTTGGCACCTAATTTGGTCTGGCATTAACCGTGACCTTTTGCTTTTATTACATCTCTCTCTCTCTCAAAAATATTTTTTGCTTTTGCCAAAGTTTGTTATAATAGTGAGGGGGTAGCAGCTTACATGGCAATTAAGTTTTACAAACACAATGCCAAAACGAGTTACACAATGACAAAAGTAGAAAGGTGACCATCAATTTCAGAAAATGGTTGTTGAATTTGTTTCCCAGAATCTTATTGAAAGTAGTTACAGAGATTTTCCATAACAAATATTTTTGGGAAATACTAGCATGGATGAACACGTTATTAATTGATGCTGCAAAAAAAAGGTAAAAGAATTGTTATAGTAGTTTAGCAAAATGTTTTTTTCCTGCTTTCTCTTTTTTATGAACATTTTATTTTGAAAGCAAAGTATTATCAAACTTGCTTTTATCTTCTGCAATTATTTGCGTAAAATCGCAGAGTATTGTGGGGGCAGTATGGTATACAACCTTTACAACGCAACTTTTACCACGACCTACCATTACCACGCATTTTTTACAACGCAGGATCCATTACAACGCATACCATTACCACGCATGTATTTACAACGCAGGTACTTTTACAACGCATACCATTACAACGTAAGTATTGGTAAGTATATTATTTTATTAAAAATATTATTTGGGTTTTTTGGTAAAGGGGTATTTTTAGGGTTCAGGGTCAGTTTTGGGTTTTTGGGTAAAGAGATATTTTTAGGGTTCAGGGTCAGTTTTCAGTTTTTGGGTAAAGGGGTATTTTTAGGGTTTAGGGTCAGTTTTCAGTTTTTGGGTAAAGGGGTATTTTTAGGGTTTAGGGTCAGTTTTCAGTTTTTGGGTAAAGGGGTATTTTTAGAGTTTAGGGTCAGTTTTCAGTTTTTGGGTAAAGGGGTATTTTTAGGGTTTAGGGTCAGTTTTCAGTTTTTGGGTAAAGGGGTATTTTTAGGGTTCAGGGTCAGTGTTCAGTTTTTGGGTAAAGGGGTATTTTTAGGGTTCAGGGTCAGTTTTCAGTTTTTGGGTAAAGGGGTATTTTTAGGGTTTAGGATCAGTTTTCAGTTTTTGGGTAAAGGGGTATTTTTAGGGTTTAGGGTCAGTTTTCAGTTTTTGGGTAAAGGGGTATTTTTAGGGTTCAGGGTCAGTTTTCAGTTTTTGGGTAAAGGGGTATTTTTAGGGTTCAGGGTCAGTTTTCAGTTTTTGGGTAAAGGGGTATTTTTAGGGTTCAGGGTCAGTTTTCAGTTTTTGGGTAAAGGGGTATTTTTAGGGTTCAGGGTCAGTTTTGGGTTTTTGGGTAAAGGGGTATTTTTAGGGTTCAGGGTCAGTTTTGGGTTTTTGGGTAAAGGGGTATTTTTAGGGTTCAGGGTCAGTTTTGGGTTTTTGGGTAAAAGGGGTATTTTTTGGGTTCAGGGTCAGTTTTGGGTTTTTGGGTAAAAGGGTACAGGGTAAAAATTAAATATAATTAAATTTAAATTACATTAAATTAAATTGATTAAATTAAATTAAATTAATTAAATTAAATTACATCAAATTAAATGAAATTAAATTAAATTAATTAAATTAAAATAAATTAAATTAAATTACATTATATTAATTTTAATTAAATTAAATATTAAAAAATATTATATACTTACCAATACTTACGTTGTAATTGTATGCGTTGTAAAGGTATATGCGTTGTAAATACATGCGTGGTAATGGTATGCGTTGTAATGGATCCTGCGTTGTAAAAAATGCGTGGTAATGGTAGGCGTGGTAAAAGTATGCGTTGTAACGTCATACATCCGGGCAGTATACATAGACTCATAGTGCTAAACTTTGGAAGTGTGTGTACACTTTTTTTACTACAGAAATTGTTAGTAGTGTAGTCTCAGTTTACAACATTTATTTGGAAAAGTCACTCTAACTAATAATAATGACTGCATCAATGTTGTACAAGTTTGAAGGTCTTTAACATATGGACAGAAATATTAACTCGGCAGTAGACATTTCTGATAAGTATACGTGGGTCAGGAGTGTTTCAGAGCTGCACGCTTTTGTATACTGGAGCCACTGACAGTTGTGCACTCAGAGGTTACAACATTTACTTAGAGTGCGCGCCCGAGTAATAAATGCATTCAATTAATGAACCATAAATACAGGTTTGAACAGTATTAACATATGGTCAAACATATTACGTTAACTACAGACAGTGCCCTTCTCTGACCCATTATGTGGTACTGCTAACTGTCAGCCATAGGGTTTGTGCTGGTGGGAGTTGGGCCTACTTGTGCCAAGGACACAATGCACATGAAAACATGTTGCCCTTGACCTCAAACAATATGTGCTGTGCGTCGGGCTATAGGAATTACACATCCTTGACGGTGCATGGTCAGCTTTCAAATATAGTGTACGCAACTCAGAAAAGATTCTTACCATAAAGTTTTCTGTATAAGTTGCTGAAGTTTTTTGGTTGCAGACATCACAATACTTTTCAATAGACGGTAAATGTAACAAAGATGTATATTAGGGAATCATAATAGCAATGCTAACCATTAAAAAGGTAGTTTGCAAAATAAATGTTATCCTTGAAACCCTCTTTGGTATTTACGAGTATTTTAAAGAAGTTGCACCAAGCAAAAAACCGGTGGCAAACGGGCAGAGTCGCAGCATCTTTCCATTTGTGACCGGTATTTTTGCATTTGGGATGCATCATCCTAAATGCAAAAACGCATATAAGGAATCTCTAAATTGAGATTCCTTAAATTGCGATTGCATTTAAGCAGCCACGGCTCGTGCAGGGCGTTACGCCGGGCGGTGACGTCAGGCAGAGGAGGGGCAGAGTGGGGGTTGTAAAATGCGGGATATGGACGATGTCAGGTAAGTACCCAAAAAAATAAATAAAACGAATGTTGTTACGCGCACTGCATCGCCAAATGTGATGCAGCGTGGGCAACGAAATTCATTTTTTTTTTCCGGTACTTACCTGACATTGTCCATATCCCGCATTTTACAACCCCCCACCCTGCCCCTCCTCAGCCTGAGGTCACCGCCCGGCGTAACGCCCTGCACGAGCCATGGTTGCTGATGTCACCACCCGGCGTAACGTCCTGCACGAGCCGTGGCTGCCAATTACATTTGTTTAGACTTACAAGTATTCGAAAACGAATACAGGATTGAGTGTCACGTGACGCAGTAATAAATATTAAAACTAATGGGAGAATTAGGAGGGAGCAAATACGATGAACCAGAAAGCATATAATCCAGAAAAATAAAGCAAAGCAGAGCTGGGAGGGCCACATGATGGATAGAAAGAAACATTCGCGCAATAACTCACTGTCCACAACTTCTTGGTTAGCAAGAAAGGCCACTTTATTAAGACAGGTGCAAACTAACTTCTAATCAAACATCTTGCAATTCATTATTTAATAAACCAAAAATTCCTTCAACTTATCTTAGCATCTTTATGAAAGATGAAACCCCCACCAAGTTAACCCAAACAAACTCAGGAGGATCTGACTCTTGTTGATACCCCCCTCCTTTTCTTTAACTGCCCTTTGAGGATGGACCAACCCGGTCTAGGCTGCCCACCCCCCAGAAAAAGCGCCTACCAACTAAAATTACACCTAGACCTGTCTTAGCGTGGCAACCAGGAATAAACAGCTTCGGCAGTACCCAAAGCACAATAAAACAACAAACAAATAGGACCTGAAAGAGCAAGAGGGTGGGTTGGGCAAAAACAACCTTCACCACCTGCCGGCACAGTTCCTTTTCCCACCCTTTCTACCCCTATTTATCCCTTTTCCCTTCCGCTCCAACTAGCTAATCACCGCCCCTTGCACCTGTGGCCAGTTCCCTTGTGCAAACCAACCCAGGGGAGAGGGCGGCTCGCGCACGGCTCCCCTGTGTCCTCCCTTATACTATGTACATAGAAATTCATGGAAGGGTAGGACGGGCACGGGATGCAGAAAAGAATACCATCATGAACATACAAAAAAAAGAACACATTGTAAAGCACGTGACACACTTCAAAAATAGGATACAGAAATTCATGGAAGTTTAATTTATAAAAAAAGGCGTAGGAGTGCTCCGTATGAGAGAAGGAAATATTAGGATCAACAAAGGAAGATCAATAAGAATAGAGGCCTAGGACCAGAGCCGGACTGGGAACCAAAACCGTCCCTGGCAAAGTGCTCGGCCGCCCCCCACCCCCTCCCCCGGGAGGAGGGGAGTTGAGGGTGCGACCGAGCTCTTTGGTGGGGCCAGTTTTCGTCCGATTTTGTTACAGGGCCGATTTTGCAGCTATGCTGCAAAAGCGGCCCTGTTACAAAATCGGACCCCAGGGGCCCAAAACCGGCCCCACTCTTGCGGCGTATCGGGTGATTACCTGTGCCCGCAACGGCCTGCCTCGGACCGCCTCATGACGCAGAAAAAAATATATCATGATGGACGCACAATTAATAACGATAGAGGGTTAAGCACATGGCGTAGTACAGAAATACGACACAGAAATTTATGGACCAATAATTTATAAAATTAGAGGTGTATAGGACCTTGTGACGCAGATAGAAACTTTTATACTATGTGCATACAATTTTAAACCATTAAGGGGTAGGAGAGCCATATGATGGAGAAAACAATTAGCATCATGCATATACAATTTACAGCAGAGTCTGATGTTGTGACGGTTTCTCTTACCTTTGCTTCTGTCGTCTTTTGTCGTGTCTTCAAAGGCTGCGGTTTTGCTGGGTCTGGGGTGTTTTGGGTGCGGCCGCCGCCACCTCCGTGCCTATGGTATTGTGGCAGGGCGGCAGCAGTTGTGATACCACGTCGAGTGTCAGGAGTCTTCCTCTGCTCGAGCTGTGAGTTTGTAGTGAAATCGATGACGACACTCTGTCTGTCACCGCAGCACAAGCAAGCAAAAGAGAGCGTGCTCCCGTCAGTGTTCGGATTATATGGGAACCGCTGGGAGTGAGCAAACCAAGCCCAGGAGCATCCTTGGTAGCGTTTTCTAAGCATGGGTGGAAAATCCGTTCCGCTCGCGGACTTTGCGGATTTTCGGCAAATTCGCAATCCGCGAATTCTCACAAATTTGCCAAAAATTCGCAAATTTGCACGATGCGGATTTTTTTGCTTGGTCGCGCTTGACAAATACAATATTATACAATATTGCGGCGCGCGGCGTTCACTTACCGTCATTCAGCGTTTGAAGAGTTGTTTTTCTCCATGTTTGCGTGTGCTGCGCCATTTTGGATCTTGCTGCGGGATCCCGCGGGAGTTTGTCGACTGCGATTACGTCATCCCGGCTTGCCACCTTGCACAGCGAGAGTTTGTCAACGCGAGTACGTCATAAAGGCCCGTGATCACGCATCGCGGGAGTAAACACTTGCGAACACGTAGGTGCGGCGGGCAGCGACAATCTCGCAATTGCGAAATTGCAAAATTTGCAATTCTGCACAAGAAATCCACCAGCAGGCAGCATAAACCTTCTGAAAATGATGATTTTTATCAGAATAACTCCTCAGGTTGACATTTTCCTGCACTTTTTTTTGCAAGGAGTCCATTTTAGGGGGGGTGGGAGGAAGGAAGAGCCCCACAGTCTCGAACTTCCTGTTCCTTTCCAGCAGGCTCCTCCCAGTGCTTTCTACATGTTCTGGTCACTTTGATTTGGATCTTGACCTGGAAGTATTACTTTTTGTGGATGCTGCTGGATATTTGGATTTGAGGCCTTTTTGACTTTCTTTGGATCACTTTTGGATTAGAAATTTCACAAGTAAGTTTGTTTGGGGCATTGCAGTTGCTGCAACTACAATTTTGGAACTTTTTTAGAACATTAAATAAAATATATTGTGGGTAGCCATAGTAGTATCCAGTAGGACCAGGGTTAGTTATGGGTGCATGATACAACTCTTTTGTTCAATTTCAACATGATTTAGGGCATGGATGGCATTGGATTGTGGTGATATTTGTGTGTTTTTCGATTTTTGGACTGTTGTTGCGGCCTTTTGCCCAGGGGGACTCAGTGGTGCATGGACGGAGTCTTTCTGTGGGGTCTCTTTAATGTAAACATCATGGAGGGCATGGATGGCATTGGATTGTGGTGATTTTTGTGTGTTTTTCAATTTTTTGGGGTGTTGATGGGGCATGGCCATGTGGGTGGGGGCCATTTTGAGGACTGATACAGGCAGGACCTGGCCATGTGGTGGGGGTCAAGGGGCCATTTTTAATCCAGGCAATGTGCTTTGTGCCGTAGGCCTGCATCCAATATGCCATGCTTTCATCCATTATGCCCAGGGTTACTCAGTGGTGCATGAGCCTAGTCTTTCTGTGGGGTCTCTTGAATGTAAACATCATGGAGGGCATGGATGGCATTGGATTGTGGTGATTTTTGTGTGTTTTTCGATTTTTGGGGTGTTGTTGGGGCCTTTTTCCCAGGGGTACTCAGTGGTGCATGGGCCTAGTCTTTCTGTGGGGTGTCTTGAATATAAACATCATTGAGGGCATGGATGGCATTGGATTGTGGTGATTTTTGTGTGTTTTTCGATTTTTGGGCTGTAGTTGGGGCCTTTTGCCCAGGGGTACTCAGTGGTGCATGGGCCTAGTCTTTCTGTGGGGTGTCTTGAATGTAAACATCATTGAGGACATGGATGGCATTGGACTGTGGTGATTTTTGTGTGTTTTTCGATTTTTGGGCTGTTGTTGGGGCCTTTTGCCCAGGGGTACTCAGTGGTGCATGGACTGAGTCTTTCTGTGGGGTCTCTTTAATGTAAACATGGAGGACATGGATGCCATTGGATTGTGGTGATTTTTGTGTGTTTTTCGACTTTTTGGGGTGTTGATGGGGCATGGCTATGTGGGTGGGGGCCATTTTGAGGACTGGTACAGGCAGGGCCTGGCCATGTGGTGGAAGTCAAGGGGCCATTTTGAATCCAGGTAGTGTGCTTTGTGCCATAGGCCTGCATCCAATGTGCCTTGCTTTCATCCATAATGCCCAGGGTTACTCAGTGGTTCATGGGCCTAGTCTTTCTGTGGGGTCTCTTGAATTTAAACATCATTGAGGGCATGGAAGGCATTGGATTGTGGTGATTTTTGTGTGTTTTTCGATTTTTGGGCTGTTGTTGGGGCCTTTTGCCCAGGGGTACTCAGTGGTGCATGGGCCTAGTCTTTCTGTGGGGTGTCTTGAATGTAAACATCATTGAGGACATGGATGGCATTGGACTGTGGTGATTTTTGTGTGTTTTTCGATTTTTGGGCTGTTGTTGGGGCCTTTTGCCCAGGGGTACTCAGTGGTGCATGGACTGAGTCTTTCTGTGGGGTCTCTTCAATGTAAACATCATGGAGGGCATGGATGCCATTGGATTGTAGTGATTTTTGTGTGTTTTTCGACTTTTTGGGGTGTTGATGGGGCATGGCGATGTGGGTGGGGGCCATTTTGAGGACTGGTACAGGCAGGGCCTGGCCATGTGGTGGGGGTCAAGGGGCCATTTTGAATCCAGGCAGTATGCTTTGTGCCATAGGCCTGCATCCAATGTGCCTTGCTTTCATCCATTATGCCCAGGGTTACTCAGTGGTGCATGAGCCTAGTCTTTCTGTGGGGTCTCTTGAATGTAAACTTCATGGAGGGCATGGATGGCATTGGATTGTGGTGATTTTTGTGTGTTTTTCGACTTTTTGGGCTGTTGTTGGGGCCTTTTGCCCAGGGGTACTCAGTGGTACATGGGCCTAGTCTTTCTGTGGGGTGTCTTAAATGTAAACATCATTGAGGGCATGGATGGCATTGGATTGTGGTGATTTTTGTGTGTTTTTCGATTTTTGGGCTGTTGTTGGGGTCTTTTGCCCAGGGGTACTCAGTGGTGCATGGACTGAGTCTTTCTGTGGGGTCTCTTGAATGTAAACATGGAGGACATGGATGCCATTGGATTGTGGTGATTTTTGTGTGTTTTTCGACTTTTTGGGGTGTTGATGGGGCATGGCTATGTGGGTGGGGGCCATTTTGAGGACTGGTACAGGCAGGGCCTGGCCATGTGGTGGGGGTCAAGGGGCCATTTTGAATCCAGGTAGTGTGCTTTGTGCCATAGGCCTGCATCCAATGTGCCTTGCTTTCATCCATAATGCCCAGGGTTACTCAGTGGTTCATGGGCCTAGTCTTTCTGTGGGGTCTCTTGAATTTAAACATCATTGAGGGCATGGAAGGCATTGGATTGTGGTGATTTTTGTGTGTTTTTCGATTTTTGGGCTGTTGTTGGGGCCTTTTGCCCAGGGGTACTCAGTGGTGCATGGGCCTAGTCTTTCTGTGGGGTGTCTTGAATGTAAACATCATTGAGGACATGGATGGCATTGGACTGTGGTGATTTTTGTGTGTTTTTCGATTTTTGGGCTGTTGTTGGGGCAAGAAAGAAGCCTCCACGCAGAATGAGGAGGATGTTAACACGGGACTGAAATGTAAGTCTACCTTCACCCCACCGACTCATCTCATGCCTCCCCAGGTCCTAGCCTATGAACAGGCACTTGAGAAGGAAATGGATGACCTCTTCAGTACAAGACATAAGATTTTCCATAATTTGCCTAAATCACACCATCTAGCACTAAAATCTCTTACCGATAACAAGGACTTGACAATAAAGCCAGCCGACAAGGGCGGCTCGATTGTGATTTTGGACACTGAGGTTTATCGAGCTGAGTGCCTCAGACAACTCAACACGGGCAATGCCTACACCTCTTTGGGTCACGACCCTACAGATGACTTGAAACTGAACATCAAAACTATGGTTGAAGAAGCATCTGTAGAGGGATGGATCACACCAGCTGAAGCCCTGTATCTTTGCACGGAACATCCTAAGATGCCTTACTTTTATACCTTACCCAAGGTCCACAAAGAGCAACGACCGCCTCCAGGACGCCCCATCATCTCGGGGATAGGGTCAGCCCTAGAACCCCTTTCCACCTTTGTGGATAATTTTTTGAGACCGATGGTGCAGGAAATGCCCACTTATCTCCAGGACACTACTGATTTGCTCAGATTGCTACCCAACATCGAATTTGACTCAGAGAGGGACCTCCTAGTCTCATTTGATGTAGAGGCACTCTACACCTCCATCCCTCAGGATGAGACACTGGACGTTGTGCACCAATTGCTGGAGTCCAGGGAATTACATAGCATTACTCCCGTCCAGTTTATAATGGCTTGTGCCACACTGGCCATGAAACAAAACTTTTTTCAATTCGAAGAACAAGTGTACCTACAAACATCGGGTACCAGCATGGGGAGCGTTTACGCCCCCAGTCTGGCGAACCTTTATGTCCACTGGTTCGAGCAAAATCATGTATAGAATAATGGAAACCCTTTTATCGATAACCTGAAGACCTGGAAAAGGTATATCGATGACATTTTCGTAGTGTGGAGAGGGACAAGCGATAGATGCCTGGAATTCCTTGGTTGGTTGAACAGCAGAAACAACTACCTTAAGTTCACTATTGAGATCGGACACCAACGACTGGCTTTTCTTGATTTACTAATGTATCTGGTCCCGAGGGCCTACAATCAGAGCTCTATAGGAAGCCCACTGCTAGGAACTCCCTGCTGCTATTTGACAGCAACCATCCGAAAGCATTAAAAGAGAGTTTACCCTTCAGCCAGTTTTTACGGGTGCAAAGGAATTGCTCCACGAAAACAGCTTTTAAAAAACATTCCAATGATCTGAGCATGCAACTAGTGGCACGAAAATATCCACCTAAACTTGTTAAAAGGTCAATGAAAAGGGCGATGAACAACAATCGCGAAGCACTGTTGGAACCCAGACCTCCTAAGCCGGATCTGGACCGTCTTACTTTTGTTCATACCTTTGGTAGTCTCTCCAACAAGATTCAAAGTGTTGTCAAGAAACATTGGCCAATACTGAACTCTGGACACTTAACGCTTTCACGCCCCTTGGTTTCGTTCAAGAGGGGTCCAAATCTGAAAGACAGACTAGTACACACCAGGCCACGTGAAGATCCACCAAGGGCGGTAGGGTCACTATGGAATCTTCCACCTGTTCAGGGACATCATCCCTGCGGTAATTGCCAGGTCTGCGCGCAGACAACGAGATCATTGGAAATTGATATTGGCACTGCTAGACCATGGAAACAAATGAAATTTACCAATTGCAATAGTGACCATGTGGTCTACCTCATCACCTGCCCCTGCGGCTATAAGTATGTAGGCATGACAACACGCAAGGTCCGCATACGGATATCTGAGCACAAGAGTACCATCAGGTGTGCCAGACAAGCCACCAAGTTAACTGCCCACTTTCTGGAGGCAAAGCATCTAGCCACGGAATTTAAATGGACTGTTTTGGAGCAACCCTTCATCCCCAAACACATAGCGGATGTGACCAAATACTTGCTGACGAAAGAACAAAGATGGGTACTGAAATTGGGGACTCATAAAGACGGATTGAACGATGATATTCCGTGGTCCGTTCTATGAACCATTGTTAGTCAGCGTAAAAGGGTTTCTATGCACCATGTCAACAGCCTGGACACTCCCCTTTCCGTTTATATTCACACACTGAACATTGAGCAAACGGTTTTGAGAGGGTGTTCCGAGAGCCAGTACTTACTTGAGATTTGAGATCACCTATATTAGGCTCTTGTGTTCACTTTCCACCCTTTGAGGAAGGTAACTCACGGGGTTCTGTGGCGTCACCCCATTGAATTTGTCCACCTTGACCCCACTGCATTTGTCCATCTTGACCATTATAGGGACTCTATTCCCTTCCTAACGTCCTAACTGTTCTCTTGGAATACTCAGTACATTGTACAAATAAAGACAGTTGGTGACGACTCCAGTGAATTTTCACAGTCTTTTGCATTTATTTAATCAGGCGTTACGGTGGTCAGCTGCCCGTTTACAGTCTCAAGCCACCAAGGCGTATTCACCGCTGCCCCCCTTTTGGCCTTATTAATTTACAGCCATGCAGCATGTCCAGCAGTAATAATACAGAAACGTTTTGTTTTCTTTTCCCTAGCCACGTTTAACCCCCACGGAACTTCGCTAGCGTTGTGCTTGTGGTCTGTTTACACTCGCATTCGCCGTGTGTTGTTTCCGTTGCTATGACTCCAAACGACAGATCAACCAACGACTTGATTTGGTTTTTAGCCCACATAGCCAATCAAATCGCGGGCCTCTTCCACTCTCAGCTAATCGCACGGGTTAGTGAAGGGCTCCACGTGACCGCGCGACCAATGGCAGCGCGTCTTATAAACAGCCTATCCTCGGTCGCTCGCTACCTCCCCAGACGGCCAGGACGCCGGCCCAGGAGTACCGACGGATAGGTAAGAGGAACCCTCCCTTCTTTTCTCCACAGTGCTATATTCTTTTAATGGAAGGTATCCGCTCTCGAACGGAGCCTCGACCCCGTCATTACGAGTACGATTTTATTATTGATAAGATACTGATTCCATCTCTTGCTGGCTACTGAGATAAGGAAGTGTTTCGTCCATGTTTGTGCATACTGTGTTTTGATGTGTGTTCCACATGTCTTTTAGAGCGGTGCTTCATCTTCCCGTGAGCCGCTGCCAGGTGGGGTGAGGCCAGTCCACCTTACAGATCGAGGTAAGGACTGAGAAACGTTTGGCTTATGAAATTTCTTTCTGAATGTTTCAAAATCGGGCCATATGTGCTTTAAATACCCGTATCCCCACAATCTGAATGTGATGTTATGTTAGATCCACATTGATGGACTTTCTTGCCAGCCCACAAGATAACGATAGTTATACCTAACCTTTTTCTTTTTCCATAGTGATCAACACAGTCTGTAAGGGCACCCGGAGCATTCAGGTGACAATGTTCACTTTTCTGTTTTCCCGGTGCTTCCCTTCACTTTACGTATTTCACTTGGTGCAGTAGTTTAACTTCATTGTTGGTCCTGATGAATGCAAAGACACAATAGTCCCTCAATTGCAGAAACTAGTTGACCATTCTCACCTCAGGTTGTCCACATAATTAGACAGCCTTGGGTTACATTGATTTTTAACATTGGTATGTCAGGCACACACCGAATAAATTTTGTCAAGTGCCTTTTTTCAAACCAATTTTAACGCACTCTTTCTTTGGTTTTCCTCACTCTTTCACTCTTTTCAACACTGCACACCCCAGTCCCATGTTTCTGGCCGCTCATTAACATCGAGTGGCATACCACACTGTCATTGCCATTATCCACCGAGGAACCCCCTTACCACCGGGTTGACCTTCGTGTGTGGCACCGATTTTCTCAGACGGGTGGTACGGATAAAATCCCAAATGATGAAGGGCGGATCCGTATGGTGACTGATGGGTATTTCTCACACTCTGCTGAGAACGTCTGTGGCGTATCACTGTGGTTCCCTGGTTGTGGTTGACCTGTTGTTACTTTTGGGCACATTCTTTGAGACCCTCTGGTACTTCTGTTGTTTATAGGTTCTTGGGGATTGTACTCAGAGCTTGGTCTTTAAACTCCCCTTAGGTCCCTCCTACCGTAGTGTTTTTGTTGTCTCTTGAATGTAAACATCATGGAGGGCATGGATGCCATTAGATTGTGGTGATTTTTGTGTGTTTTTTGACTTTTTGGGGTGTTGATGGGGCATGGCCATGTGGGTGGGGGCCATTTTGAGGACTGGTACAGGCAGTGCCTGGCCATTTGGTGGGGGTCAAGGGTCCATTTTGAATCCAGGCAGTGTGCTTTGTGCCATAGGCCTGCATCCAATGTGCCTTGCTTTCATCCATTATGCCCAGGGTTATTCAGTGGTGCATGGGCCTAGTCTTTCTGTGGGGTCTCTTGAATGTAAACATCATTGAGGGCATGGATGGCATTGGATTGTGGTGAATTTAATATGTGTTTTTCGATTTTTTGGGGTGTTGATGGGGGCTTTTGCCCAGGGGTACTCAGTGGTGCATGGACTGAGTCTTTCTGTGGGGTCTCTTTAATGAAAACATCATGGAGGGCATGGATGCCATTGGATTGTGGGGATTTTTGTGTGTTTTTCGACTTTTTGGGGTGTTGATGGGGCATGGCCATGTGGGTGGGGCCATTTTGAGGACTGGTACAGGCAGGGCCTGGCCATGTGGTGGGGGTCAAGGGGCCATTTTGAAACCAGGCAGTGTGCTTTGTGCCATAGGCCTGCATCCAATGTGCCTTGCTTTCATCCATTATGCCCAGGGTTACTCAGTGGTGCATGGGCCTAGTCTTTCTGTGGGGTCTCTTGAATTTAAACATCATGGAGGGCATGGATGGCATTGGATTGTGATGAATTTTTTATGTGTTTTTCGATTTTTTGGGGTGTTGATGGGGCCTTTTGCCCAGGGGTACTCAGTGGTGCATGGACTGAGTATTTCTGTGGGGTCTCTTTAATGTAAACATCATGGAGGGCATGGATGCCATTGGATTTTGGTGATTTTTGTGTGTTTTTCGACTTTTTGGGGTGTTGATGGGGCATGGCCATGTGGGTGGGGGCCATTTTGAGGACTGGTACAGGCAGGGCCTGGCCATGTGGGTGGGGGTCTAGGGGCCATTTTGAAGCCAGGCAGTGTGCTTTGTTGTGCCATAGGCCTGTACCCAGTCTGCCATGCTTTCATCCATTATGCCCAGGGGTACTCTGTCAGTGGTGCATTTTATTGGTCTTTCCATTTTGGGGGGTGGGTATAATAAAAATGCTTACTTGCAAACTATTAATTGAAGCGCTACATATGCAACATTTATTTAACTGATGTTCCTCTGGCTTCGTTTGCTTTTAGGTGCAGAAAGACAAATCCTCAGCCTCATCGTTCCTCATCAGTGCCAGGAAGAAGTCCTGCTGCGGTGTGTGCAGCACAACGTCACGTGTGACCACAGACAACTCTGCAACTTGTGCAACTGCGGCCTGCTGTTCTGACACCTGAAGAAGATGGCCCCCAAAAAAGTTGCCCGTAGCTCCTCTAGCAAGAAAGTTGCTAGTAAGGAGCAGAAGAAGCAAGTGGCGCCACTAACCAAGGAGAATGATGTTCCGACCGCCGCATTTTTTGGGAAAAAAAAGTACGCCTGCAGCAGCAGCGGGGTCTGCTGGGGACCAAGCTGGGAGCAGCACCTCCGCTCCTTTGGGCTCAGTGCCACCACCACCACGCCAACTTAGGTCCAAGCCCTTGAGTGACGCAGAGGCAGCCAGTATAGTTGTCCAATCACCATCGACCAGTGATGTTGGCTCATCGCAAGAAAGTAGCAGCATCCCTCAATCAACACAGGTTGTTGTAACTCATCTGACGAGTGTTCAACAATCACAGCCGCAACAACAACCACATGTGCTGCAAGTACAAGCCCAAGTACATGTGAAATGAGAGGCGGCGCAAGGAGAGGCGCAAGCAGAGGTGCATGGAGCGGCACAAGTGCCCAAAATAGTTGTTCCTCCCGAAGTAGGGGCACATCAGGAAATCGACATTCAAGCCGAGGTATCATATGAGGAAGCCACTCCTCCTGATGATTCATTGTCTTCCAGATCCCCAGCAAGGAAAAGAAGATCAAGGATGGTGTCTACATCTTCTTAAGCCCCCTTCCTTCTGATGATATGGATGAAAATTGGGAATCACCAGTGCTGTCTGAGAGTGAGGCACACCATGATCTGACAAAGGTAGCTAAGCGTAAAGGAAGGTCCCCGAAAGTCTCATAGTTATGGAGTGTGATGATGATGCTGAACAAGAAGTGGCGTATACTCCTGCTGATGAAGACTCTCACGACGACGACGCAGTCATCATAGGCGTCACTCCAGCCTCAGCGGGCATGCAGCAAACAGACATTTTTAACCTAGCCCAAAATGCTGCTGAGCGTGATGATGGCGACGTGTCAATGGGACCACCACCAATGCAGTTAACTAGTACACCACCACCTACAGCTTCCATATTTTCTCGCCAGAAGGGACCTCCATCCACCTCGACCTCCATTTCCTCAATTAGTGGTGCTGTAAGTGCACAACGTAGTAAATTTCGGCAACACACATCCTCCACTTCATCTGGCATTAGCATTTCCAGTATCGCCTCCTCCGTCCCCTCCGCCCCCCACAGACATTTGAAGTCCGCAGTTTGGGACTTCTTCAGTGTTAGCCCAACAAGGGAAAACATAGCCATTTGTACTATTTGTAAGGTTCGAGTTAGTCGTGGTAAGCTTGGTACCAACTATGGTACCGGAGGCCAGAGAGGTCTACTTGAGAGACAGCACACTGTCAAATGGCATGCGCACCTAAGGGAGATCAAGGCAGCCCGAATTGCAAGTCAACAAATTGTATCCGTTGATGTTTCATCTGATGATGACGAGGAGGAAGAAGCGTCAAACATTTCTTCAGTTACACCCAGTACCCCTGTCAGCAGCACACCCCCTGCAAGATATATGAGCCACAC
Source organism: Lissotriton helveticus (assembly GCF_964261635.1). Lineage (NCBI taxonomy): Eukaryota > Metazoa > Chordata > Amphibia > Caudata > Salamandridae > Lissotriton > Lissotriton helveticus. The sequence continues at coordinate 350,288,224 of NC_136072.1, read as the reverse complement.
TAAGAGTGTGGGAGAGAATGAGACACCAATGCAAAAAAGTTCATCATCACTGAGCGTAACTGGGTCGAAGAAGTCATCATCATCCCGTAAAATGGTCCAGCCCACCATTAGAAGCATGTTGTTTTCAGATGCGCCATTTGAACGCAACCACCCAACGGCGCGTCTGTATAACACTAAGCTGGCTAAAATGCTAGCACTGAACCTTCTCCCTTTTTCTTATGTGGAAGGGGTGGGTTTTCTTGAATTAGTGGCAACACTCTGCCCTAAATGGAAGGTTCCTAGCCGGTTCTATTTTGCCAGAGTTGCGGTTCCAGCACTACATGAAGATGTGCTGGAGGTGATTGGGGCAGCTTTGCAGAAGAGTGCTGTTCACACTATACATCTGACAACAGACATGTGGACCAGTTGCCAAGCCGTTGATTACATGTGCATCACTGCACACTGGGTCTCTTTTTCAGGGGTTAAAGCAAAGCCAAACGCAGGTGTTGACCCGGACAAAGTTGTTAAAGCTGCTCGGAAACATGCAATACTAGCCATGTTTGCCATGGAGAAAAATCATACAGGAGAAAACATTTTGCATGAGTTTAACACAAAGGTCTTTCAATGGCTGTCCCCAAGAAAACGCATGATTGGTTATGTTTCCACGGATAATGGCGCCAATGTAGTTAAGGCCATGGATATGGGTAACTATTTCAGAGTGCCGTGTTTGGCGCACTGTATAAACCTGGTTGTTAAAAAATTCTTGAGTGAAGAAAGTTCAGTGTGCAAGTTACTGACCACCTGCCGAAGAATGTGCACACATTTCAATCATTCTTTTAAGGCCCGGAAGCAGCTGAGGTGCCTGCAACATGAACGTAAACTGCCAGTGAAAGCACTCATCCAGGAGGTGGTAACACGTTAGAACTCAACCTTCTACATGCTTGAGCGTCTGTATGAGCTGTATGCGGTAGTCGATCAGTATTTCTTTAAACTGGGTACACCTATGATTGACCTGAGGATACAGGTGAAGCAATGGCAGCTAGTTAAAAGCCTGACAGACATGCTTCGTCCTTTTGAGGTCTTCACGTGTGCAGTCAGCAGGGAGGACTGTAATTTGGGAAAAGCTATCCCATTGTTGCGCATGCTAGAGCACCAACTGAAGGCGGTGTCTTCTACGTTTCAAAAAGATGGAAAGCAAGAAGCATTTGAGTTGGCGGAGAAGTTATTACATCGCCTATTTTGCGATGAACGTCTTGAAAAGATCCACACAGAACAGCATTACATGACTGCTACTATTCTGGATCCACGGTACAAAAAGGCAGTGGCAGGCAGAGTATTCTTTCCTTTTGATGACGCAGATGTTACAAAGTACAAACATTGGCTAGCTGTGTCAGCCACTCGGTTTGAAAGAGAACGGCAGAAAATTGAAGGAAAAGGCAGTACATCAGCATCAGCAGGCCATCGGAGTCAAAAAAATCCACTTCTGCATCTGTGGCTGTGGCAGAAGTGAGTGATTTTCCCTCTCAACCTTTAACGACACCAGCAACCGTATCATCTGCACCAGACACAACAGTATTATTGTGTGAAGAAGAGGATTGGCTAACTCAGCTTGGGTTTGCTTCTCAAAAGGTCCCAGAAAAAAATAAGCAAAGTGGAGGAACCCTGGAGAACCTTGAGTCAATGGTGCAGGCCTAACTGAATGACTCAACAGAGGTCTATCTTCATGATGACCCATTGGCGTATTGGCATGGGAAAAAAGATGTGTGGCCAGAGATCACCAACCTGGCTATAAATTACTTGTCTTGCCCATTCGCAAGTGTGTCTTCTGAATGTGTTTTCAGTGCTGCTGGTGGCATTGTAACTTCCAAAAGGACCCGCCTCTCGTCCAAAAATGTGGAGAGGTTAACAGTGATCAAGATGAATCAGCACTTCATACCACCAGATTACAAAATACGAGAATGCACGCAGTAAGAAGCCGAGGAGGACACCAACTTAGATGAGGGAAGTTCTTCTCTGTTAACTGACCTACTCCCGTCTGAATTCGCAGAGTTTGAGGACGAGCTCTTCTTCCCTGACACCGAGTCCTGAAAATGAGTCAATGAATCACTAACTTTCTTTTTCGTCCTTATTCACTTTTATTCCTGTGTGTCTGTCTTTCTTTGTTTGGCAAAATCTATATAAAAAAAAAACTTCAATCACCTAATCACAAAAACAAGCCCATTAGCAGAACTGTCTTCACTTATTTGCTTATTGATTTGAAGGTGCCGCAGTCTGCATTCCTCAGGTTCACAAGTGCACAAGAACATGCTCCTCTATCCTCCTCCTCCAGACTCCTATTTCCCTCAAAGCAGATGGCTGGATTACGCCCAATGAAGAAAGACTCTGCACATGTGGGGGTGTTCTACTTCTTTGCGGGTGAGTTGACGGGTCTGGGGCATTGCTGTGAAGGTCTAATACTGGATAAAAGTGGTTTGTAGAAAATCGGAGCAGAAAAAGTTTTTGTGCTTTTGCTCACTTGCCTGTCTTTGGGGTGCTGTTTGGGGGGCTTCCAGGGTTTTGTGGGTGGGTTTTGGGGTCTGTGAGCACTGCTGGCACAGTCTAATGTTGATTGCATTTGTTTTACAGGAAATCCATGGTGGAAAAGGGGAGTTGGGGCCTAGCTGCAGAGCGCATTTGGACTGAATTCCAGATAGGCCCAAAGTTTTCTAAGTGTGGCTCTTCCCGGGTTTTGCCTTTTGGCTTGTTGGGGGTGTTAAACTTGTTTTTGCCCGGGTTGACAGTTCTCAGGCCATTGCTGGGAAGGTCTAGTACCCGAAAGAAAGTGTTTAGGAGACAATCCCTGGGGAAAAAGTTTTTGCATTTTCTGAGATTTCGCTCACTCTACCGTTTTCAGGGGGCTGTTTGTGGGGGTTCCTGGTGTTTGTGGGGGGGTTTACGAGTCTTGGAGCAATGCTGGGTATGGATAGTTTTGCTTGCTTGCAAGTGGTTTTAATACAATCCATGGTGGGTAAGGGGGGATTTGGGCCTACTTTACTTTCAAAGTACGTTTTGTCACCATTTTCTACTAGGCCTCGTTTTTTGAGATCTGATTGGGGGTCTTCTACATTTTTGCGACTGGGTTTAGTAAGGGTCTGGGAGCACTGCTGGGAAGGTCTAATGTTGTTCTAAAACACAGTTTATAGTACACCTAGCTTGAGGGGAAAGATCCGCTAAATTAATTCGACCATACTAATTTATCCTTCAAAAGGAGACTCAGACAGAGTACGCACTTTCAAAAATATTGTACTGTCTATTAGGAAACTCAAAGTGTGACTTTTTGCACTACACAGCGTACACACCTTATATTTATTTGTCAGTGGTGTTCTAATATCACTTCCTGTTTTTCCATCAACAATTACAGGCCGGGTTTCAGCCTGTGCAATGGGAAAAAAGGATGAAGTCAGGCTTCACATTAGCGAGCCGCAATTCAGCATCCGCCAGGCAGGCAGTGGACAGGGTGTCTTCTGGTCACCAACATTGATGGACGGAGCGTCAGATGGAATGGAGGAGTCCCGCTAATAAGAGGAATGGTTGGATGCATGCAACTTCCCAAATTCAACAGGACAACTACAACAACATACAGATACAGTATCCGTTCTTTTCTAATTATCTTTTAAGTAATGTTATTGCTGTGAACTTCTATGAGTGTGACTCTGCATTTCTTTGATCTCTACTTCTAAATTCATCCCTACAGCCATTGTATAGGTTTTACTTCTGCTATTTTTCAAACCTAATTTAATGTACGAAGTGTTTCTCTGAGTGCAGAGATAGGCAAGTGAAAACGCATAATTACTGCAGCCCTGTACTGTTGCATTCTTTCATTCACGGTTGTCTAAAGTACTACTTACTTTTCAGTAACCATGCATGCAGTAGTGCATGCACTTCCTTTATGTCACTTAAAAGATTTATGGATAGCTTTGTACCCAAAGGTTTGTTTATCTTCAATTATTTTTTTCCATGCTCTGGCTTTTTTTTCTTCGCTCAACAAAACTTTCCCAAAAAACCTCATTACCATCCATTTTCCAAACCCTAACCCTCTTCCCCCGGGCTGTGTGGTTTTGATTGATGTGTGACTAAATGACAGCAATAATTCCACACACTTGCTGGGGAGGAGAAGGTCATAGCAACAGGCTGGTGAAGGAATCCGAGGATATATTCTTACTCAGCTTGACACACACCCATGACTATTGGCAAATGAAAGCAGATTTTCATGTGCGCCATCAACTTGATTGCTCATCAAGAACATCCTCCTCCTAGGCGTGGCAAATGATTACGCTGCTGTGTCCTTCACCTTCAGTACTATTTCTTGTAGTAGTAGCCAATGTCAAAGAAATTCAACGCAAGTAGTAGTTATACTTTCAATACTTTACCATTTGTTAGGCTACATTGTGACACTGTTCTAGTGAACTGTCACCTGCTATATTCTCTATCGTACTGTTCTAATGCTACGGTAAGGACAAACAAGGTTTCATTTTCTTTTTTTTCAGATGCTGCAACTGCCACTGTGTAACACCACTATTACCACCGCAATGATGACATTTCATCCGCCCAGGATTGCCAACCTCAATCGCCATTTCCCGTGCAGCCAGCCCTGTGCCTAGCCCTATTTCCAAACACAAATTACAGGTAAGATAAGCGTTTGGGGGGAGGTAGTATAATGGAGTATTAGGAGAGACGAGAGACTGACGGTCCTAGGACTATTTAATTCACTTACTCTGTGAGAGGCACTTAGTTTTGAAAACATTTGGGCAATTAGTACTTACACAACTTGAATCAAGATGCCACTTAAGTTTCAGGAAAACAAACTTACTGTTAAACCCCCACCCACCAGCCTCAAAAGCAGTAAAAAACACGTATGCTAAGATAAAGTTTAAAGTATATTTATATCCCTAACATAAATAATCTCCCGCAAAACCCAACCCACCCCCCCTCCCGAACCCCAACAAATGTCCGTGAAAACGAAGTCCAAAAAAGTTGAAAACCCAACTCCCGATTCCCACCCCCCAGAAGTCTTTAAAAAAGGGGCAAGGGACAGTCTCCTCCTACTGCTGGCTGCTGTTGACTTTTCGGGCCAGGTCGGCATGCTCCTTGCGTAGGGTCTCGAGCAGGGTTTTGGTGTTGAGCAGCTCCTGCTCGAGGTAGGACACCCTGAGTGAAAGGCGGTGCAACCTTTTTTTGGTACTGCTGTGGGGGCAGCTGATTTGTTTGCTGCTCGGCGGTGGCGGGTGGCTGCGGTACCCCGGCTCCGTACCGCTGGAGACCTGCTGTGCTGACTGGCTGACCCAGGGAGCGCGGAGGAGAATGCAGGTGTCGCCGTGGATTTTGTCGACGTACTCTGCGTGTCTTTCTCCTCCTGGTCCACCAGCCGCCGATATTCGGCGACAGTCGCCTCCAGCCTCCGTTGCCGGGCCCTTTTAGCCAGCTCCTTCCGTGTTGGTTTGGAAGGAGCATCTATATGAAGAAAGAAAGACATAGTCTGTAACCAATGCTCTTTAAGATTAACACAAAATGATTCAGCAGAAAGTTGTGTCACAGTAGAACTAGCAACTTGCAAGCACAGTACATAACTATTGTGGCCAGTATCTATCTAACCTCCCACTTCTTCATCCTTGCTCTAACATTAGAGGGAGTTTAAGGAATCAATTCTACGAGCACTATGGACTCACTCCATTAGAGTCGACTATGACAATACACCAGTCTTATTCTTCTTCTTCTCTCTTGTTTAGCAAAATTGGTACGTTACCTTCTGCAAGCCGGCATAATGCCAGCGCAGTCAACTTGCACCCGAGGAAAACAGACGCCCGCCATGATGAGTGAGACAGACTTGCGGTGATTGATTGATTGATTGATTGTGGGTTTCTAAAGCACTAGAATTGACTCCCGAAGGAGTATCTCTGCGCTGTAGACCGCTGGGGAACCCGTCCTGGCTTTCCCTGTGAGATGGTCCCTACTGGGTATCTCCAAGGTGAAACCAGGCATCCCCAGTGTATGTGAGGGGCCGTTGTGGAGATGAGGCAAGCTAATGCCCAGAGTTGCAGAGTGTGATCCCTAGTTAGAGTAGGCACCGAGGCGAGAATTATCGAGTCCGTTGACCCTGGTCCAAGACCCTGCCGCGTCAGGGATTGAACCCTGGTCCCGGGCCGTCCTCTGCTCCCGGGTCTGCCGCCTCTAACCAGTGAGCCACACCACTCCACCAGTACCAGTCCAGTACATGCAGGTGGTGATGCTCTTACTTTTCTATTACGGGTGGCACTGAGAATACTCTGTTACAAGGGCTACTGCTTAATTAATTTAACTTTCACCCTACAGTGCCAATGAATACTAGAAAAGGAAAATGAAGAAGATAAATAATCTGATTATCTATCACTGCACATGGTATGTATTTGCTTACATATGGGATTACTTTAGGTGCTTTGCTTTTTATTGAGTGAACAGTGATACTTCCACACATGTATGACCGAGTTCTACTAAACTTATTAACAGAGGTAGTGAGTGGCCATCGTAATAGCCGGATATATGCTGTGCTTGCAATACAAAATACTGCTACTATTCATGGTAGTATTCAGACAAAATTAAAACTTCTTTTCCTTGCCTTTCCTACACTGGGACGGACGTGCGGGTGCGGTGTTACATGCTCTTCAAAGTAACACTAAGTTCATCCAGTGACCGTCTACTCTCTCTAGATACACATATGCTATCTAAGAGTCAGATAGGACCATGATCCAGGCATCCATCCACTCAAACTATATGTCAATCATTCTTCTTCATGTCTCCCATCTGGACTAACCTTACGTTTTCTCACGGGAAAACAACCTTTTCATTTTATTTGGGAAACCGCAAGCCATACATCCGTGCTTGACTTGCATTTTAATTTCAACCAAAGGATATATTGCGCACACATAGAGTTTCTGTTTCACCCACCCAGGCTGTTCTCCTTCCACCCTTCTTTGCTTCATCCTTCACCCAGTCATGCATCATATTCCTTCCCAGCCACCTCGGGCACCAATCAAACACGTATCATTCTTCTTTGTCAGTCATCATTACTTTTAACTTGCTCGTCCTTCCACACTTACTTACACCTTTCTTTCGCTTTTCATTCATCCCATCCATCAAGTTCATCTCAGATCTGATTTGGATTCTCGAAAAAAATTCACCGCTGAGTTGAAGTAAATTTAGAGGAGGCTACTACCTGGTTGATAAAAACTTTGTTCTAAATTAGTAAGTCTTCTTAACTGTATAGTAACTTAACTGTACAACATATATACACACCCGTGCAGAGAGCACACTCTGCAGTCTGCAATCTCAATAAGTTAGGAATATAAGAGCTTACCACTGCCCGCCACTACAGTGGCAACCCTCACAGCAGTTTCCTCCAGCACTTGCACCGCCTCCTCTCCAGAAGTATCCTCCTCCGCGCTTGGCCCGGCACCAGATGTTTCACCTACGAAGTACATTTAAGAATGTTAGATGTCATAGACATACACCACTCACTAGTATTTTGTCTAGGAATGAAGAAATGTGAATACAGAAACCAATCTAATAATTTGTGACTGTCTACTCTAAAGTAAAAATATCCCTTTTTCCAGGGAAGGGTGTTGTCTTGCTTTACTTTTTGGCACAACTGATGAATGCTTGATTTTTAACACGCACCATTTTTCTCAGAACAGACAGAAGCTTCACTTCTAAGAACAAGAGCAAGATCAGATCATCATCACTAGGACGGAGTGACCAACGATTCAGCACCGAAAAGAAAAATTAAAGTTCAAACCAGGTGAGGACTCGGCTCGCCCACAATAAATGTGTGAAATAAATCACTAAGCACTTTTCCATTTTTAATCAACCGTTTATGTTTTATGACAAGCTTGATTTTAATAAATGTTTTTACTTTTAATAAAGCTTTAAAACTTAAATAGACTCTGTGGTTTTTGGTCAAGAGTGACTGAGCAAAAGGTTTTGCAATTTGCAAGCATGAGTCCGTGCCTCTGACACTTCTGGACTCTGACCTGTACTCTTGTCCTGCGTTGGATAATAATCATCATTGGGGATCAATCATCGATGAATTCGGGAGCTAAATGACTCTGCCACACTATCTAGTCAGTACGGAGATTGGGGGTTCTTCAAAGTCTGTTATCACTGAGGTATGTGGAAAGTCTACCTGCGCCTATTATAATTGATAAACAATGCACTATTTAGTGTCCATAGTTCTGTTTGTGCAGATTTGTCCCTGCAACAGTAGTAGTATGGATTGTCCTCCTATCCAAACCAAAAGTAAAGTAGTATCTTATTCTTTCTTGGTGGTCATTCATTTACATTTTATTGTTGGGAATTGTCAAAGCATAAACATTTAGAAGACTTGAAAAGACATTATGGACAATCCCAGAGGACTGCACTGAGTGCATAGAGCTATTGCTGACTAGAATGGGAGTTTCATTTAACACCTTTTGCCAAATGTGCAATCTTAGTTAGCTACACAGACAGACTAATAAGAATAATCTAGTAATACCACAGGGAGTCATAGTAGAGGCAGGATAAGAATGTAGATACAGTCTACAAGAAGATCAAAGATGATTTAGAAATAATCGAATGAGGAACGCTAGGAAAAAATAGGTACTCTATATTAAAATGAAAACTTACCGGGGTCAGCAAAGGAGCCCTCGCCTGACCAATCCTGGCCTTCTCCAGCAGCAGCAGCCGATACCTCCACCTCCTCTGTCCGCTTGCCCCTGGGGGGAGCTGATGTACAACATGAAAGAAAGAAAGACCCGAAAACATGGATGATTGTTGTCAACCAAATCAAACATTTCAAAAGAACAATATCAAAATATTTTGGCAAAATAGCAAATAGACAACTATTCCACAGGATATATTGACCTATCTCATGTGGTCTACTATGATATTAGTATTGCTTGATTTGCGGACCGTCGACTTGGAAAGTTATGTAACTCACTAAACAAACTACTAAAAAGGTTCGCCTAGGACTGGCAGGCAGCAGTCCGCAGCACGCGAAGTGACAGACAAACTCCATCGTGATTGCAGATCAGTGACAACACTAAAAAGTTTCCTACTACATTAACCAGTCATTAAAATACTCAAACTATCAATCCACCACCACTATTTCTTCTTATTGCCAGGTGTACGAAGGAAGGACTGGACTTGAGTCTGTAGGGGCAGATTTACAAGCCCCTTGCGGCTCTTTTGCTCCATTGTTGCATGACTTTTGTGACGCACCGGCAGAACAAAAGAGGCTCCATGGTGCGGCGTATATTAACAACATGACGCATATGGGAGATGCATCACGTTGTAAAGCCCTGCGCCATCAGGGGGCGTTCCGGCGCGAGGGAGGGCGTTCCTGCGCAGGAACGCATCCTAAAAGTGGCTGAGGGAAATCTACAAGATTTCAATCAGTCACTTTTAGGACAATGATGCGTCACTCATACCCTGCACCTGCCTGAAGCAGATGTATGGCTTGACGCAGCATTGGGGAGATAGGGCACCCCAGAGCATTGCTGGAGCTGCGCCATCATTGCGACGCAACTCCAGCAATGTGCCGCCTTTACGGCACAGATGCGTAACGCTTCAGTGACGTTTTGGACCCATGGTGCGCCGCATTGTAAATACGGCGCACTATGGGTGGTGGTGGCGTGGCGCACAATTACTGGCGCATCCCTGCTACTTTGCAGGGATGCGCCGGTAATTGCAAATCTGCCCCTTAGTGTCTAGCATTACGCAGGTCTGTAAACTACACTCATACATAATTTCTCAGGCCAATGAAATGAACACAAAATCGAAAACAAATAAGCATAGTAGCAACGCTACTGAGAAGGAGAGCAGTGCACCTGAAATGCACAGAAGATTTTGAAATATAATTTACCTACAATGTAATCGGCAGCATTATTGCTCTTGGTAAAAAACAAAAATTTGCAATATAATAACACACAGAGCAGGAGAAAACAGAGTAGTGATGAAATAGCTACTACTACTCACCAAGCCCGGGGACCTCGACGCCGAGCAGGTCGAGCAGATCGCGTTCCCGGTCCAGGAGATCCGTCCAACGGTGGGTGGCCTGGTTGTAGGTGCGCCGGACCCGAGAGTGTTGATACATGGCCCGGCACAACTTCTCCCACCGTTTCCGGAGCTCCCGGAGCCCTAGCCGCTTGCGATCTTGCCGTCTGCCGCGATGGTCCTGGGGAGGCGGCGCTGAACATAATACACTAGTGCGGCCACCTCCTCCGAGCTAAAGATCTACCGTGGCGTCACTAGCTCCCCCCTCAAACGCCCGCACGAATTTGCGGCTTCCGAATTCGATCTCGCACAAAATCGCGCCCCGCAAATCCCGCGAAATTGCAGAAAAACGTTTTTTGCGAAACTGAAAGCACTCAGCAGGTGCAAAAGTTCAAGCTCATCATTAGTAACCATTCCCTGTAGTGCTTCCTGAGGGGCCCCTCCAGAGTTCAGTTGCCTACTTGCAACTATTCTATGACCCTGCTCTGCCCCCCACAGCAGGCTCAGAGAATAGCTACAAGTATGCCACAAAGGTCCTGTTAAAAAAAATTACACTGCAACAGAAAGCAATTACAGATAAAGAAGCAGGTGCCAGACTGGAAGTTCAAATTCAGCGACACATTAATCAGCCCCTAATTCATTCATGTCAGTTGAGGCAGGGCAGGTGTGCTAGCACATTTTGCAAAACTAAAAGCACTTAGCAGGTGCAAAAGTTCAAGCTCATCATTAATCAGGAAGCACTTACAGCTAAGGAAGCAGGTGCCAGCTCAAATTCAGTGACACATTAATCAGCCCCAAATTAATTCATGTCAGTTGAGGCAGGGCAGGTGTGCTTTCCCCCCCATAATCTACAGTGATGAACCAGAGGGTGGCAGTGATGTACCAGAGGGTGGCATGGGTGAACCAGAGAGTGGCAGTGGTGAAACAGAGGGTGCTGTGATGAACCAGACGTAGAGAAAAACATGGTCGCGACCGTTGCGACCCGACAAGTAAGTTTGCGTTTGCAAACTGGTAAAAAACCCTCGCGAACTGGCAGAAACCCCTTGCGAACACACAAAAAAAATCCGCAAATTCGCGATAGTTCGCGAATTTTGCGGATTGCGAATATGTAAATACGCAAATTCGCGAATCGCGAATTCGCAAAATTCACCCATACTTAGCGTTTTCGCGGTCTATAAGAATGACGGCCTTGGGGGACATCACATTGGCTAATGTATTGGTTTCCAGGCTTAGTGATTGCAAGCATGCTAGGTGGTGGCATGTGGGGAGTGTGGGCGGGCATGCACCGCGCATGTGCAAGTGTGAGTGTGTGCACCAACAATTAACAACAGAGAGAGATGGGGGCGGTGTTATTATGTGAGCAGAGGCAGGCCCAGAATCAGATCTCCAATGAGTGACTACTTCTAATCATTCTCGTTAGCGCGCCCTGTGCTCTGATTTGTCACTGAGAGGGTGATCGCACCATACATGCACTGCTAATCATAGTCAGCGTGTACCCGCGCATACAGTACGAATATGTTTTGACGTTACGCGTCGCATCAAAGGTTAAGTGTGACGTCATGAACGGCGCCATGTACGCGAAAGGCGCCAATGTTTCTACATGGTTAAAAACATATATTTATATATTTAATATACATACTAAGGGAAGATATTATTTGGGATAACTATGAACATTTTTTTTTACAGTTTTAACAATCATATATTGCTTTTAAAAACAATTACACAAATCGCGGTAGAACATCATGCTTACTGGTATCGAAACAGCTCCGTAAGCGCATCATAAGCGTACGTAAAGTCATGTGACTTTAAAAGGAGAGATTTGATTGGTTCATAAGTTTTCCTATTGTAACTGTTGAAAGATCCGTCCCATTATAATTATTCGACTTTGACTTTCTAAGAAGAAGAATTTCTTCTGACAATTTTTTCAAATAGAAGGAAGATTATTATAAGAGCAACGGACTCTTCTTCCAGCAGTTCTTCAGAGGGAGGTTTCATTCCTGAAGAACCTCCAAAGAAGAGGAAAGAAGCTCTAATTTGGCAATTTTTTACTTTTCCGGAAGGGCAAAAAAAGGTTAATGCTCCAAAAGTAACCTGTAAAATTTGCCAAACAACTCTTTCAAGGGGTGATCCATCTAAAAAATACTCCTTTGGCACAGCAAATATGGTGCGACATGTGAAGAACTTGCACCCCAATAACTTTGCTCGAGCTACAAGACGGAAATTGCAGGAGAACCCACCTGCTTCTGCACCAAGCACATCAACTACTGCAGCAGAATATTCAGCAAGCAGTCCACACCCACAAATTGATCCTAATTTTGCTGACGTTAAAATTGTATGCATTCATTGCGATAGACTTTTATGTTATAGGGAGCAGTCTATTGATCTGATGAAACGCAGGATGCAGGAGCATCGCTGTCCTCGACATTAGTTTTTTGGGTTTTTTCTTTCATTCTTTTGTTCCTGTTTGATACTTTTTGGGTTCCAGTTCAATTTTTTTTAGTTTAAAAAAAAACTTGTTGACAAAACACAAAAAAAATTGAAAAGTAAAAACGGAAAAAAAACAGTTCTTTTTAGAACTACCTTCACTGGTCAAAGAAAGAACTATATTTCTATGTTAGTGTGTATAAGTTTGTCAGAATGAATGTGTAGTTTATAAATGAATGAATGAATATATTACTTGTGTATGGAGAATGTGAAAGTGCAGAACTATAAGGAAGTGCTACGACATAAATCTATAAGGTGTTTACCTATAGTATACTGTAGTATGTCCGAAGCACTTGAATATAACATATGTACATAAATATGTTACAAGTCTGTGATTCAATTTGCGCTGTTGGTGAAAATGGGTGAATTTGTATGTTTGGGGGCGGATTTACAATCCCCTTGTGCCTCTTTTACACAGCCGTTGCATCACTTTTGTGACACAGCGGTGGTGCAAAAGATGTGCCATGGTGTGTTGTATTAAGAATGTGATGCATCTGGAGAGTGCATTACATTGTAAAGCCCTGCACCAGAAGGAGGCTTTCCTGTGCAGGAGGGGGTGCAGCAACGCCTCCGAAAAGTGACTGAGTGAAATGTATAACATTTAATTCAGTCACTTTTGATCTTATGCTGCGTCAAAACCTTGCATGTGCTTGAAGCAGGTGTAAGGATTGATACAGCATTGTGAGCATACGGCCCAATAGCTTTGTTGGAGTTGTGTTATGGTTGCAATCGAAGTCAAGCAATAATTAATCCCAAAAATATTTTTCAATTTAGTTTTGTTAGTATTTTATAATAAGAATATGAAATATATTCTAAAAAATTAAATAAATATAAATATTTATATTAAAAATATAATAAATTAGTATAAAAAGAAAAACATAATAATTAATACATTTATAAATTATTATTTACAAAACTTTGAAATTCACTAAAAAAAACATAGGTTTCAGGCACGTTATAGTTAGGAATTAGTATTTAAAAAACCTTAGAAATTCACTGAAAAAACCCTAGGTTTCAGCCATGCTATAGTTAGGAATTAGCATTTAAAAAACCTTGGAAATTCACTGAAAAAAACATGCGTTTCATCCATGTTTAGTTAGCTGGACATTTCTCTCATACAAAACCATTGAAATTCCTCCGTTATAGTTAGTTTAGCTAACTATAACTCGCGCACCCGCAATGCACTGCTGATGACGTCACATATTACATCACTCATGACATGGTCAGTGACATCACTCATGACATCACTGATGACATCTCAAATGACATCACTGATGACATCACTGAGGACATCATCCTTATGAAAAAGTGGCAGATCTCCTCTAAGCGCAATATAACCCTTGATACAAATATTCAAAAATAGAAACTAAAATTTTCAAAAAAATGGAGATACCAATACCAGTTAGAACAACCTATTCAGTAACTCCAAAATCTACATACACATCCAGTCATTCACTAACAGTTCTATATAGGCACTCATACATGTACTAACTCATCATATATACTCATACACCTATACATCTTATTACACACCGACACTCATCTATAGAGTTACTCACACACAAACTGGCACATGCAAACAACCATTTACTTGCATATAAAGCTATACACCCACCACTACACTTACTTCTACAGAATCGTACACATACTTACATATCTCTTAAACAATCCCTTATAGAAACACATACTTATTTATACAGGAACTCTTACAATTTCTCGCTCTCACATATGCTTACTTATATACATCACTTTTATACATCAATACTCACATACACTAGTTTAACACATATGTAGTGACTCATAAAGATACTATTGAGACAGTCGTTAACTCACTAACACACCCATACACACACTCATCCATTGATAGAGTCCTGCACACATGCTGTCTTCAAAATACATACAGTGAGTCAGTCATTCATGCATCTATGTGCTAAGTAATACCCCCCACTAAACCATACAGACACTCATACTGATACTCAAAAATCAACTAATAGCCCATATGGACACTCATATAGCTACTCACCAACCCATGCAACCACGTATACACAAAGTGAGACACTGATACAGATATTTATATATTTAAACATTACTCGCTAATACATGTATTCAGTAAGATACATTTAGACACTTATTTACCCATTTATTTTTCCATCGACCTTTGGATATACATATATAAAAAATATTTATTTTTCAGAAAGACACACATTCACTGGATGATGTCCTCAGTGATGTCATTTGAAATGTCATCAGTGATGTCATGAGTGATGTCACTGACCATGTCATGAGTGATGTAATATGTGACGTCATCAGCAGTGCATTGCGGGCGCGCGAGTTACAGTTAGCTGAACTAACTATAACAGAGGAATTTCAATGGTTTTGTATGGGAGAAATGTCCAGCTAACTATAACATGGATGAAACGTATTGTTTTTTCAGTGAATTTCTAAGGTTTTTTAAATGCTAATTCCTAACTATAACTAGGCTGAAACCTATGGATTTTTCTGTGAATTTCTAAGGTTTTTTAAATGCTAATTCCTAACTATAACGTGGCTGAAACCTATGGTTTTTTCAGTGAATATATATATATATATATGTATCACGGAAAAAACATAGGTTTCAGACAAGCTATAGTTAGGGATTTGCATTTTAAAAAACCTTAGAAATTCACTGAAAAAACATAGGTTTTAGGGGTGTTATAGTTCGCTGGACATTTCACTTGTACAAAATCATTGAAATTCCTCCGTTATAGTTAGTTGTAAATTCAAATCCCTAACTATAACATGTCTGAAACCTATGTTTTTTTCAGTGAATATATATATTACTTAGATAATCAAATGCAGTAATTGCAGTGAGCAAGCATTAGATACGATTATCTGAAATGACTTATGCTGATTTAAGGGGCATTCATTCAAACCATTGGCTTGAGGAAAGCAGATTAAATTGTTCTATCATGATGCAGCTATCCTTCTTTGACTCAATATGCATCAGACATGAACGATGGATTTATCCTAGTATTTATGTGCTACTATTATTTTATATTTACATTTTAGCATTATGACATGTAATTATTTATTCTGCAGTTATTTTATGTATGACTCGAGTCTCTATGGGAGTTATAGCGATATTTTGCACAAACTTGCATTTTTGCGCTTACTTGTAATTTTGCACAGTGAATGAATTGCCAATATCATACATTTTTCTCTTGGGTGCAATTGAACAGAATGAACAATGTTGGGTTCAACCTGTACTGTTTATACCTTAACAACGATATATCAGTATGTCTTCTATTTCTATGTCACATGGACATTGTGGTCCTATGCACAATCACTTCAAAAATGGGTGGTGAATCCAATCACATTGTCATGTGATCAAGGCTCCTCGGAGCCGAAACATTATGGTGGCAGAGAAGCACAAATAAATTAACCTGCATCTGACTCCTGTGGTCCGTGTCCGTATTTACTTTCGAGTGGCGTTGATCCAGCTGTGAAGGACAATAGTATGGAGTGCTGCATATATTTGGCTGGTTGGTTTTGTTCGGCCATAACACAAGACCCTTTCCATTTCAACTAAAGGACAACGCCTACTATGAAACTACAGCCAGGTGTGCCTGGGATCGAGAATTTCCAGAAGGAAAAACAGCATTTGACCTCCATGAACCTGTATGCAACGACACCGGACGAGGAGGAAGAGGCTCTGCAAGTGCCGTGTCGGAGGACACGACATACAGGAGGCGAACCCTGACTTCAAGGCATATCAACTAACCAGGTAGTCAGGGGTGGAGAGACTACTGATGCACAGGCACTACTTTGTTTAAATATTGTAATTTCAACATGTTTAAGTGGCCTGCCAAACTCATTGTGACTAGTGCTTACTACGATGTCGGCCGACAGCGTGAGAGACCGGGAGGCTGCTGCCATGACAATGTTTTTTGGACAGCCTACCGATACCTGCCAGCATCCTGGGTAGAATTAATACCGAAGCCAGCCCTGGTAACAACACATTACAAAAAAAATTCAAGTTACTTGAGAAAAAAATAAAAAATGAGCAAAGTAAGTGGTGGGAATCTAAATCGTTACAGCAATATATAGATGTGAACCATATTACCAGGGGTCTTTGTATCCTCACGGCCCCTAGTTATGAGAATCCCAACCCAGACCTCATGAGAGAATGGGCGGAAAGTAATTTAGAGTCATCGCGGCGCCTAGTACTAATTTTTATTAAATACACTGATATCGATAAAACTCAATTACTTAAAGAAATAGCTACACTCTATGAGGAGCTGGAAACAATGGGCGAAACGGAGGAAAAACAAAATTAACCAATGAGATGAATGCCAGGTTGAAAAAAGAAGAGGCTAAAATTATGGAGCGAAAAGCGTACAAGTTTCAACGGGATCGTAACGACTATGAACTTGGCCAAATATTTACTTTTTCTAGAAAATATGATGCGTTACTAGGAGGTCCCACAATAGGTACAAAACCGACTGTCAAGCCCAGAAAGGCACCCAGAAATAAAGATCAAACTGAATCTACATTATCTGATATGAGCTCTGGGGGAGGCAGTGAATCCGACTCTGAGTTCCGGGGAGCGGCAGCATTAAATCTACAGGCTAAACCATCCCCCGGAAATGAAATACATTTTTTATGCCACGAGAGGATGCAGTCTCTAAGACCTCGCGTGCAAAAGAATTACAATGAAAATACTCAAACTTTAAGCGCAGGAAGAGGCGCAACGCGAGGAGGCGGAGGGCAATACAAGAAGAGGGGCAGAGGCCAATGGACAACCAAGAAGTAACAACGCTAGGTGATTCTAAAAAACTATTGTCAATTTAAACTCTCTCCAGCTGACTAACAACGAGGAACAAATTCTGAAATTAGGTTTGTCATTTGCACCTCACGCCAATATGGACTATGCTTCCACAAGGGTTGACCTATATAAAGCAGTTAGAAAATTAAAACTGCGCAAATTTCATCTGCTCAGGAATAAATGCAATGTCAGCTCACAGAGTAGTGTCTTGAGCCAAGAGGTCATTGCTTCAGGGACGACCATATCCAAGGACATTTTGGAATTATGGGAAACCAAGAGAACAGGATACAGTGTACCCTTAGAACACTGTGAGCCAAAATCTGCAGAGGTTCAGATTGTAAAGCAAACAGTACCTATAACACCATTTAAACCACCCTCCACATTCAGTCCTCTCATGCCACGTGACGTCATTGATGTTTTCCATGAAAATGTAACATGCCAACAACTCAAAGATATGCATAAACGGATGTCAAAAGGAAAACACAAATATAACATTCAAACACATCAATATGAGCAACTGGTGGGCAAGTTAAGCAAGGATAAAAACATTTTTGTTCGAGCCAGTGACAAAGGCGGGAATGTTGTACTTTTAAGGCAAGCCAACTATGATAAGGAGGCTTATCTTCAACTCAATGAAAGGGAGCACTATGAAAGGGTCAATATGGCCAAATTGAAAACCACGCAGCAAGAGTACCATCAAAAACTAGCCAAGTGGAGGAGAAACAAATTAATTTCTGAGGATGAATACAAGTATTTGAAAACTGATAATCCAATAACCCCCCTGATCTATTTTATACCAAAAGTACACAAAGACCCGACAAACCCCCTGGCAGACCCATCATTGGAGTAGCCGTGCGCTATATAAGTCACCCATTAACATAACATAACATAACATCATCTCAGCCAGAGGAGGACTGCTTGAAAGGACATCGGTGTACATTGATTACTTTCTGCAGGGGTATGTTAGATCATTGGACTCATACATTCAGGACACGGGTGACTTCCTACTGAAATTACAAAAGATCATGTGGATGTATAAATATTGGATGCTAGCACTAGATGTGACAGCGATCTATACGAGCATCATACATTCTGATGGTATTACTGCTGTGAGCTTTTATTTATCACGCAGGATGGCGCAATTTAAGGATCACAACAGATATTAGAACAAATGCTTGTAATCTGTCTTGAAAACAATATCTTTATGTATAACAATCCCCTCTATAGACAATTACAAGGAGTGGCGATGGGGGCAAGTTTCTCCCCAAGCTATGCCTGTCTGCATATGGGCGTTTCGGAGGAACTGGTCCTCAGGGCCAAATATGGGGCAATTTCTGACACAAAAGTGGTTGCATGGTATCGTTTTATTGATGACCTGTTTGTGGTGTGGAGAGGAGACAGAGGGGAAGCAGTTGAATTTGTGTCTTTGAACATTAACAACGAATATAATCTTACATTTACTGTAACCACTAGCCAGACTAGAGTGTCCTTTCTAGATACAGAGGTATACGTCTGCAACAACAAATTAGAGACACAATTGTTTAGAAAGTCCACAGCTGGTAATACCATCCTTCACGCAGGCAGTGCGCATCCATCTCACTTGATTACCAGTATACCTTACAGAGAAATGATTTGCCTGAGAAGGGTATGTAGCAACGACAATGATTTGCGTTTAGCTCAGGAAGCCAGTAAGAACAGATTTCTGGAATGGGGATACACCAAAAGGGTTATTGATACAGCTATAACCAAATCGATGCTAGTGAGCAGACAAGATTTACTTGATAAGTATGACACCACTGCAGTATCCACCATTTCTGTCATACCTGATAACACAGAAACCAGTGGTCAGTTACACACCCAAATTGATTCATTTAGGATCATAACGGGTTACAACAGGCAACACAAACAGTTATGCCAGATTATCAACCATAACTGGCCAACTGTTCTTAGTGACCCTATCGTTGGCCCAACATTACCCAAAAAAAGCTTCCATTACCTTTAGTCGGCACCCGCTATGAGGGATAAGTTGGTTAATACCAGCCCAGAGGTTATTGAGACGACAACCTGGCTTCAAACCAATAGTGTTTTTTTAAGTGTAAAACCTGCAAATCCTGCACCCATGGCATCAACAAAAAGACCTTTACAGATGGATTTAGTGACAAGGAACACCGGATAAGTAAAGAACTTACTTGTAAAACTGAATTTGCCATCTACGTCCTACAATGCAAAATTCAGACCAGAACAGGGGATTAAGGCTGATCTGCCCGCACTGGTAACAAAGTCCCTACGGTATGCAAGTGTGTAGGTGCAGGAGGTCTGGGACACAATCCCCTAGATCCCAATAATAGAAAGCCAAGAAACTTGGTTTTCAAATCAAATCACACATGGTGACCCCGCACACTTCAACAGAAAATATGATAATAATGCAGTATCAATAGTGTTGTACATATAGTTCTATTAGCTTTCCAGTCGTTCTCCCAAGAATTCCAAAGTCAAATTCTTCAGTAAACAGATTAAGCATGGCCGCAAAATCCGTTCCGCTGGCGGATTTTCGGCAAATTCGCGATCTGCGAATTCCCGCGAATTTGCTGAAAATCCGCAAATCTGCGAGCGGAACGGATCCGGGGGGCAAAAGTTCAAGCTTCAAGCTTGTAATTATTTTAGAATGGCGCCGGCAAGCTGCCAGCACCATTCTAAAATAGTTACTAAGTTAGCTTCAACAGGAAGCACTAATAGATAAAATGCAGGTGCTCGAGCACCTGCTTTATTTTATCTGTTAGAGCTTCCTGATGAAGCTAACTTAGTAACTATTTTAGGATGGCACTGGTAGCTTGCCGGCGCCATTCTAAAATAAAACAGGAGTGGGGCAGAGGGCAGAAGGTCACAGAGTGGGGCAGAGGGCAGAAGGGCACAACAACGAGTGGGGCAGAGGGCATAATGGCACAAAAACGAGTGGGGCAAGGGGCACAAGGGCACAACAACGAGTGGGGCAGAGGGCAGAATGGCAGAGAAACGAGTGGATTCAATTAAGTGTCACCATAGCTCCTTGGTGACATCCCTGTGCTGTGGGCACACCTTGGGTTCTTGAACAAGCCAGATTCCACAATAGAATGATTTCAGAGGTTTATTTTGATGTCATCATTAATCTTCATGATACCTTTCTGTATGAAATTCTTTTCATTAATCATGCATTCGTTTCTTCCTGTTTCATATTTCAAACTGCTCCAATACATTTCGGGCAGTGAGCCCTTCGCCTGGGAGCTCTATAAGCAATGAAAGATATAGCACTAAGTATTGGGACCGTACAGTAAAATATACTTAAGCGTAGCAAGCAGGTGGGTGCCAGTGAGGCGTGTATTCTGGGTGACCGACGTCTAAAAGTGCAACATGGGTGCTGATTAAGGTGACGTGATTCTAATGTATAATTTATATCGTGTTCGTTGGTATTTAAGTGCCTATAACGGTAGAAGGTTAGAAAAACGTCCTGAACACTCACGTGTCAAGAACTCAGAGGAAACCCTGATACAGTCACTAAATGCTCTGAACTGCACAAATGAACGCATACAATTTACATGGGAGATCAAAAACAAAATCATAACTTTTTTGGATGTAAAGATCACAATTACTGAATCTGGTTTTGAAACGGACCTCTTTCGTAAAAACACAGACAGGAACAATACACTGCATTATGCAAGTTTCCATCAAGGGTCTCTTAAACAGCATCTACCCGTATCTCAAATGTTACGAGTAAAAAGGATCACTTCCAATCCCACACAAATTGAAACTAGACTGGACGAAATGGGAAGAAGATTTCATAATAGAGGATATCCAGAATCGGTGATCCTGGAGGCCAAAAAAAGAGCTCTGGAAACTCCGAGAGAGAAACTCTTGTCTAGATCTGTAAAAAACAAGGAAGTCAGAATGGTCTTAGTTTCCAAATTTTCTACACTTAGTGTAGCCTACAAAAAAATCATCATGCGATACTGGCCTATATTGACTGCAGAACCGGAATTTGGAACTTCTTTTGCAAACTCTCCCATCTTCGCCTACACCCGCAGCGCAAACTTCAAAGAGATTCTTAACAAAAAGACGCCTACTCAAGTGAACTATAAAGGCACTAGACCCTGCATGAATTGCGGATATTGTAATAATATCATCAGAGGCAATTCCATAAACCATCCCATGAAAGGGAATGAAATAAAACTGAACGTCAACGCCACATGCGATACCCAGGATGTCATATACCTAATCAAATGCCCATGTGGTATGATTTACATTGGCAAGACTGAAAGGAAGATTAAGATTTGTATTAACGAGCACAAATCGAATATCAGGATGCAGAATACTAAGTCGAATGTGGCAGTACATTGTACTGAAACCAGACACAACATTTCCCAACTCAAGTTCTTGATACTTGAGGTGGTTGCTAAACATGAAGGTATTGACAATAACAAACAACTGTTGAGAAGAGAGATCGCGTGGATTTTCAAAATGCAGTCCATGAAACCAATGGGACTTAATGATCGCTTGGAATTTTCTTGTTATTAATGAAACACCCACTTTTGGGTATATGTCGCTTACCTAATTTCCATTAGTGCAGCTTACTATGATTTTGTTACAGACCATAGGATTCCTATCACTGTTTTATGTTTTATGTTTTATTTTTGATCACACAGCCTGTATGTATTCAGCTTCATTCATTAGTGCCACGAGAAGCGCGTACCGTCACCTATCATTTACTCAAGCTTACTCATTTCTCACTCGAATTCACCTAATATGGCTGCCGATAAGCGCCGCATCACAGTCTTTTTTCATTATCCATCATCACACCCTCCCCTTTCTTAACATCCCCTTCCGCGTTAACACCCCGATCACGAATGCCGGATACCCTTTCACCAGCCACGGAGCCAACTAACAATTCAGTAAGTCGGCAATGTTTCGCTGCGTTTTTTTATAAACTTATTTTTTTTATAAACTTGTGTTGCTAAAACACTGCGGAAAGGTTCGATCCTAATGTACTCTTCCTTAATACTTTACGTTTAGATTCTCCGAACGTCGGATGACACGTGAGTGTTCAGGACGTTTTTCTAACCTTCAAACGTTATAGGCACTTAAATACCACCGAACACAATATAAATTATACATTAGAATCACGTCACCTTAATCAGCACCCATGTTGCACTTTTAGACGTCGGTCACCCAGAAAACACACCTCACTGGCACCCACCTGCTTGCTACGCTTAAGTATATTTTACTGTACGATCCCTATACTTAGTGCTATATCTTTCATTGCTTATAGAGCTCCCAGACGAAGGGCTCACTGCCTGAAATGCATTGGAGCAGTTTGAAATATGAAACACGATGAAACGAATGCATGAATAATGAAAAGAATTTCATACAGAAAGTTATCATAAAGATTAATAATGACATCAAAATAAACCTCTGAAATCATTCTATTGTGGAATCTTGCTTGTTCAAGAATCCAAGGTGTGCCCACAGCACAGGGATGTCACCAAGGAGCTATGGTGACACTTAATTGAATTTACTTCATAGACGTGTTTCTGGACGGACACGCCACCTGGTTGGAGCACCCTACCTTTCAACAAACATTTTCTTTACATATGAACAGACCTTATTAAATAAGCTGTGTGTCCCCATTTACTCTTTTCTAGTCACAAAAACGAGTGGGGCAGAGGGCAGAAGGGCAAAAAAACGAGAGGGTGGCAGTGATGAACCAGAGGGCGCATCTCGGTCTCGCACCAAAAAAAAAAACCCACGAACACGCCAAGCGCCCCGCGAACATGCAAAAATAAAAAAATTCGCGAATTTTGCTGATCGCAAGTTCACAAATCCGCAAAGTCACGGATCGCGAATTCGCAAAATTCGCCCATGCTTAAAACAGATTCTTTATTCACAAATGATGCTTAAAACCAATAGCCAACGCGTTTAGGACAACGTGCCTCAGACAATTGGAGACACGCTGGATTTGCAGATTGAGATCTGTGAATCAGGGCCTAAATATAAATAATGAATTTCATCATTTTCTGTAGAAATCTTTATCCTTTAATCTGAACCTTATCCCTCAGATTTGAGATTGTAGAGAGGTAAAAATAAAAAAAAAGGAAAATAAGTTATTTTCCAGAGTCTGTACCTCTATCTCTTAGATTTGAGACTGAAGAAATAGACAAAATAAAAAGAACTAGCACTATTTTTTTGCTCTATTGTTTTAGGATCAGTATGATAGTCTTAACAGCTAATTTTATTGCATGGGAGGAAGACAGTTATACATCAAAATTTGGGGATTTATCCCAGGATTACTTAGATAATCGAATGCAGTAATTGCAGTAAACAAGCATTAGATAAGATTATCCGAAATGACTTATGCTGATTTAAGGGGCATTCATTCAACCCATTTGATCGAGGAAGGCAGCTTAAATTGTTCTATCATAATGCAGCTAACCTGCTATGACTCAATAGGCATCAGACATGAATGATGGATTTATCCTAGTATTTATGTGCTACTAATATTTTATATTTAAATTTTAGCATTACAACATGTAATAATTTATTCTGCAGTTATTTTATGTATGCCTCGTGTCTCTATGGCAGTTATATCGATATTTTGCACAAACTTGCATTTTTGCACATACTTGTAATTTAGCACAGTGAATAAATTGCCGATATCATGCATTTTTCCCTTGGATGCAATTTAACAGAATGAACAATGTTGGGTTCAACCTGTACTGTTTAAACCTTAACAGCAATATATCAGCATGTCTTCTATTTCTATGTTACATGGTCATTGTGGTCCTATGCACAGTCACTTTAAGAATGGGTGGTGAATCCAATCACGTTGTCATGTGATCAAGGCACCTTGGAGCTGAAATATTATGGCGGCAGAGAAGCACAAATAAATTAACCTGCATCTGATTCCTGTGGTCCGTGTCCGTATTTACTTTCAAGTGGCGTTGCTTCAGCTGCGAAGGACAATAGTATGGAGTGCTGCTATATATATATTTACTGAAAAAAACATAGGTTTTACACATGTTATAGTTAGCTGGACATTTCACTCATACAAAACCATTGAAATTCCCCCGATATAGTTAGTTCAGCTAGCTATAACCCGCAATGCACTGCTGATGACGACACATATTAAATCACTCATGACATGGTCAGTGACATCACTCATGACATCACTGATGACATCTCAAATGACATCACTGATGACATCACTGATGACATCATCCAGTGAATGTGTGTCTTTCTGAATTTTTTTTTTTTTATATGTGTATCTAAAGGTCGATGGAAGAATGAATGGGTAAATAAGTGTCTAAATGGATTTTTTTTGTAATATTGATTGTATAACTGACTTATTAAGTATATCTTAGTGAATAGATGTATTAGCGAGTAATGTTTAAATATTTAAATATCTGTATCAGTGTCTCACTTTGTGTATAAGTGGCTGTATGGGTTGGTGAGTAGCTACATGAGTGTGTATATGGGTTATTAGTTGGTTTTTTGAGTATCAGTGTGAGTTTCTGTATGGTTCGGTGGGGGATATTACTTAGCGCGTAGATGCATGAATGAGTGACTCACTGTTTGTATGGGCTTTGAAGACAGCATGTGTGCAGGACTGTATGAGTGGATGAGTATGTGTATGGGTGTGTTAGTGAGTGAATGACTGTCTCAATAGTGTCGTTATGAGTAAGTACATATGTTTTAAACTAGTATATGTGAGTATTGATGTATATAAGTGAGAATATGTGAGAGTGAGTGATTGGAAGAGTTCCTGTATAAATAAGTATCTGTTTCTATGAATGATTGTGTAAGAGAGTATGTGTTCGTTTCTGTAGAAGTAAGTGTAGTGGTGTGTGTATAGCTGTATATGCAAGTAAATAGATGAGTATTGGTGTGTAACAGGATGTATAGGTGTATGAGTACATGTGATGAGTGAGTGAGTACATGTATGAGTGACTATATAGAGCTGTTGGTGAATGAGTATGTAGATGTTGGAATTACTGAATAGGTTGTTGTAACTGGTATTGGTATCTTCATTTTTTTGAAAATTTTAGTTTCTATTTTTGAATGTGTGTATCAAAGGTTATATTAGGGTGAGAGGAGGTCTGCCACTCTTTCAAAAGGAGGATGGCATCAGTGATGTCATTTAAGATGTCATCAGTGATGTCATGAGTGATGTCACTGACCAGGTCATGAGTGATGTAATATGTGACGTCATCAGCAGTGCATTGCGGGCTCACAAGTTATAGTTAGCTGAACTAACTATAACGGGGGAATTTCAATGGTTTTGTGTGAGTGAAATGTACAGCTAACTATAACGTGTGTGAAACCTATGTTTTTTTCAGTGAATTACTAAGGTTTTTTAAATGCTAATTCCTACCTATAACGTGTGTGAAACCTATGGTTTTTCAGTGAATTTGCAAGGCTTTTTAAATGCTAATTCCTAACTATAACATGTGTAAAACCTATGGTTTTGTAAATGATAATTTTTAAATATATTAATTATTATATTTCTTTCTTTTTATACTAATTTCCTTTTTTTTATTATAAATATTTATATTTATTTTATTTTTTAAGTTATATTTCATATTTGTAATGTAAAATAATAACAAAACTAAATTGAAAAATATTTTTTTATTAATATTTTTTTTCTAATATATTAAAATTGAATTCTATATCATTCCTTTTTCATTGTTTTTTTTGGTAATTGTACCGTACGCATACGGTGATTGCATCATACTTTGTCTGGCTAATCGTACTCAGCACATACCCGTGCATACGTTACGAATATGCTTTGACGTTAAGCGTCACAACAAGGCTTCCGTGTGACGTCATGTACGGCGCCCCGTACGCGAAAGGCCCAAATGTTTTTAATTGTTTAAAAACATATATTGATGTATTTAATGTACATACTAACAAAAGACATTATCTAGGATAAATATGAAAATAGTTTTTTAACTTTTAATAGGCGTATATTACTTTTAAAAGCAATTACACAAATCGCGGCGGAACGTCATCCGTACTCCATCGTAAGAGCACCGTAAGCACACCATAAGCGTACGCAAAGCCATGTGACTTTAAAAGAAGAGATTTGATTGGTTCTTAACAGTTCCTATTTCAACTGTTGAAAGACCTGTCCCATTTTAATCATTCTACTTTGACTTTCTAAGAAGAAGCATCTCTTTTGAGAATCCTGTCAAATAGAAGGAAGATCACCATAATAGCAGCAATGGACTAATCTTCCAGCCATTCTTCAGAGGGAGATTTTATTCCTGAAGAACCTCCAAAGAAGAAGAAAGAAGCTCTAATTTGGAAGTTTTTTACTCTCCCTGAAGGGAAAAAAAAGGTTAATGCTCCAAAAGTAACCTGTAAAATGTGCCAAACAACTCTTTCAAGGGGCGATCCATCCAAAAAATACTCCTTTGGCACAGCGAATATGGTGCAACACGTCAAGAACTTGCACACCAACAACTTTGCTCGAGCTGCAACACGGAGGTTGCAGGACAACACACCTGCTGCTGCACCAAGCACATCAACTGCCGCAGCAGCATCTTCGACAAGCAGTCCACACCCACATATTGATCCTGATTTTGGTGAAGTTAAAATTATATGCATTTATTGAGATTAACTTTTGTGTTACGGGGAACAGTCTATCGAATTGATAAAATGCAGGATGCAGGAGCATCGCTGTCCTTGACATTAGTCATTAGACATTTATCATGACAACTACTCCAGGCGAAAGCAGTAAGAAATGTGCAAACTTGCTGCCTTTCTTGGCTGGGGTTATCAATTATTCTTGCATTTCATATTCTGATTCAAAGTCAAGGCCCTTTATTGAGCCTTTTTGTTGTAACTGCTTCCCCGACTGAAGGCAGTGGGTAATTTGCACACTTGCAGCCTTTCTTATTTTCCACCTTATTCATCTTCCACTCAATCAACACATCATCCACACGTACACACACCTACTTGCTGCCTTTCTTGGCTGTGGTTATCAACTATTCTTCTATTTCATATTCCTATTCAAAGTGCAGGCCCTTTATCGAGCCTTTTTGTTGTAACAACTACCCTGGCCGAAGGCAGTAAGAAATTTGCTCACTTGCAGCCTTTCTTGGCTGGGGTTATCAATTATTCTTCAATTTCATATTCCATTTCAAAGTACAGGCCATTTATCGAGCCTTTTTGTTGTAACAACTACCCAGGCCGAAAGCAGTGGGAAATTTGCACACTTGGTGCCTTTCTTGGCTGGGGTTATCAATTATTCTTGAATTTCATATTCTGATTCAAAGTCCAGGCCCTTAATCGAGCCTTTTTGTTGTAGCTACTACCCTGGCCGAAGGCAGTCGGAAATTTCCGCACTTGCTGCCTTTCTTGGCTGGGGTTATCAATTATTGTTCAATTTTATATTCTGATTCAAAGTACAGGCCCTTTATCAAGCCTTTTTGTTGTAACAACTACCCCGGCCAAAGGCAGTGGGAAATTTGCACACTTGCTGCCTTTCTTGGCTGGGGTTATCAATTATTCTTCTTGTAATTCAAATTCAAAGAGCAGGCCCTTTATTGAGCCTTCTTGATAACTACTACCCGTGAATGGCAGTGGGTAATTTGTGCACTTGCTTGCTTCCTTAGATGTGGTACCTGTTTCTCAGGCTCCCACTGCGGAATCCGACGCCCTGTCAGTGTAAAGGACTGGAAACCAAACACACACTTCCCTTACAAGGAAGTGGGTAGTTTGCACATCTGCAGCCTTTCTTATTTTTTACTTTATTCATCTTCCACTCAATCAACACATCATCCACACATACACACACCTAATTGCTGTCTTTTTTGGCTGGGGTTATCAATTATTCTTCAATTTCATACACTGATTCAAAGTCAAGGCCCTTAATCAAGCCTTTTTGTTGTAGCTACTACCCGGCCGAAGGCAGTGGGATTTGTGCGCACTTGCTGACTTTCTTGGCTGGGGTCATCAATTATTGTTCAATTTCATATTCTGATTCAAAGTCAAGCCCCTTTTTCGAGCCTTTTTTGTTGTAACTACTTCCCCCGCTGAAGGCAGTGGGTAATTTGCACACTTGGAGCCTTCCTATTTTTCACCTTATTCATCTTCCACTCAATCAACACATCATCCACACGTACATACACCTACTTGCTGCCTTTCTTGGCTGTGGTTATCAACTATTCTTCTATTTCATATTCCTATTCAAAGTGCAGGCCCTTTATCAAGCCTTTTTGTTGTAACAACTACGCCGTCCGAAGGCAGTGAAAAATTTGCACACCTGCTGCCTTTTTTGGGCTGGGGTTATCAATTATTCTTCAATTTCATATTCTGATTCAAAGTCAAGGCCCTTTATCTAGCCTTTTTTTTATAGCTACTAACCTGGCCGAAGGCAGTGGGAAATTTGTGCTCTTGCTGTCTTTCTTGGCTGGGGTTATCATTTATTCTTCTTGTAATTCAAATTCAAAGTGCAGGCCCTTTATTGAGCCTTCTTGGTAACTACTACCCGTAAATGGCAGTGGGTAATTTGCTTACTTGCGTCCTTTCTTAAGTCCTTTCTACCGCACAGTGTGTGTACTTTGTGCACTTACATGCCTCCTTAGATATGGAACCCGTTTCTCAGGCTCCTGCTGTGGAATCCGATGCCCTATCTGTGTAATGAGCTGGAAATCCAAAGATCCGCTTCACTGACAAGGCAGTGGGTAGTTTGCATGTCTCCAGCCTTTCTTATTTTTCCCTTTAATCATCTTCCACTCAATCAACACATCATCCACACATACACCCATCTACTTGCTGCCTTTTTTGGCTGGGGTTATCAATTATTCTTCAATTTCATATTCCTATTCAAAGTGCAGGCCCTTTATCGAGCCTTTTTGTTGAACAACTACCACGGCCGAAGGCAGTGGGAAATTTGCACACTTGCTGCCTTTCTTGACTGGTGTTATCAATTATTGTTCAATTTCAAATTCTTATTCAAAGTCAAGACCCTTTATCGAGCCTTTTTGTTGTAGCTATTACCCCGGCGGAAGGCAGTGGGAAATTTCCGCACTTGCTGCCTTTCTTGGCTGGGGTTATCAATTATTGTTCAATTTCATATTCTGATTCAAAGTCAATGCCCTTTATCGAGCCTTTTTCTTGTAACTACTTCCCCAGCTGAAGGCACTGGGTAATTTGCACACTTGCAGCCTTTCTTATTTTTCACCTTATTCCTCTTCCACTCAATCAACACATCATCCACACATACACACACCTACTTACTGCCTTTCTTGGCTGTGATTATCAACTATTCTTCTATGTCATATTCCTATCAAAAGTCCAAGGCCCTTTATTGAGCCTTTTTGTTGTAGCTACCCCCCCGGCCGAAGGCAGTAGGAAATTTGCACACTTGCTGCCTTTCTTGGCTAGGTTTATCAAGTATTCTTCTAGTAATTCAAATTCAAAGTGCAGGCCCTTGATTGAACCTTCTTGGTAATTACTACCCGTGAATGGCAGTGGGTAATATGCACACTTGTGTCCTTTCTTGTGTCCTTTCTACCACACAGTGTGTGTACTTTCTGCACTTGCTTGCCTCCTTAGAAGTGGTACACGTTTCTCAGGCTCCCACTGCGGAATCCGATGCCCTGTTGGTGTAATGGACTGGAAAACCAAACGGTCACTTCCCTTACAAGGCAGTGGGTAGTTTGCCCGTCTGCAGCCTTTCTTATTTTTCATCTTATTCATCTTCCACTCAATCAACACATCATCCACACATACACACATCTACTTGCTGCCTTTTTTGGAAGGGGTTATCAATTATTCTTCAATTTCATATTCTGATTCAAAGTCAAGGCCCTTTATTGAGCCTTTTTGTAGTAGCTACTACTCCGGCCGAAGGCACTGGAAAATGTGTGCACTTGTTGCCTTTCTTGGCTGGGGTTATCAATTATTGTTCAATTTCATATTCTGATTCAAAGTCAAGGCCCTTTATCAAGCCTTTTTGCTGTAACTACTTCCCCGGCTGAAGGCAGTAGGTAATTTGCACACTTGCAGCCTTTCTTCTTTTTTCACCTTATTCAAATAAGAGAGAGGAAAGAAAACATGTTATAGGGAAAACAAAGAATAATTAATCTTGCTTTCAAGCTTCTGCAAATATTTGCACCTAATCAGAGAGCATTCTGGGAGCATTATGCATAGCCTCATATTGCTAAACGTTGAAACCGTGTGTCCACATTTTTATACCGGAACCACTGTCTGTAGTGCAGTCAGAACCTAAATTTACTGAGAGCGCTCAGCCTAATAATGTGGTACTGCAAACTGGTAGCCAAAGGGTTTGTGCTGCAGGGGGTTGGGCCTGCTTGTCCAAAGGACAAAATGCACATTAAAGCTTGTTACACTTGACCCCAAACAATATGTCCTTGGCGTCGGGCTATAGGAATTCCACATCCCTGTTGCAGCCTTTTGTGGCTGGGGTTATCAATTATTCTTCAATTTCATCTTCTGATTTAAAGTCCAGGCCCTTTATCGAGCCTTTTTGTTGTAGCTACTACGCCGGCCGAAGGCAGTGGGAAATTTGCAAACTTGCAGCCTTTTTTGGCTAGGGTTATCAATTATTCTTCAATTTCATATTCTGATTCAAAGTCAAGGACCTTTATCAAGCCTTTTTGTTGTAGCTACTACCCCGGCTGAAGGCAGTGGGAAGTTTGCACACTTGCTGCCTTTCCTGGCTGGGGTTATCAATTATTCTTCTTGTATTTCAAATTCAAAGTGCAGGCCCTTTATTGAGCCTTCTTGGTAACTACCACCCATGAATGGCAGTGGGTGATTTACACACTTGCGTCCTTTCTACCGCACAGTGTGTGTACTTTGTGCACTTTCTTGCCTCCTTAGTAGTGGTACACGTTTCTCAGGCTCCCACTGCGGAATCCGACGCCCTGTTGGTGCAATGGACTGGAAAACCAAACGGTCACTTCCCTTACAAGGCAGTGGGTAGTTTGTGCATCTGCAGCCTTTCTTATTTTTCATATTATTCATCTTCCACTCAATCAACACATCATCCACACATACACACATCTACTTGCTGCCTTTTTTGGAAGGGGTTATCAATTATTGTTCAATTTCATATTCTGATTCAAAGTCAAGGCCCTTTATTGAGCCTTTTTGTAGTAGCTACTACTCCGGCCAAAGGCACTGGAAAATGTGTGCACTTGTTGCCTTTCTTGGCTGGGGTTATCAATTATTGTTCAATTTCATATTCTGATTCAAAGTCAAGGCCCTTTATCAAGCCTTTTTGCTGTAACTACTTCCCCGACTGAAGGCAGTGGGTAATTTGCACATCTGCAGCCTTTCTTATTTTTCACCTTATTCATCTTCCACTCGATCAACACATCATCCACACATATACACACACCTACTTGCTGCCTTTTTCGGCTGGGGTTATCAATTATTCTTCAATTTAATATTCTGATTCAAAGTCAAGGACCTTTAACAAGCCTTTTTGTTATAGCTACTACCCCGCCCGAGCCTTTTTGTTGTAGGTACTACCCCGGCCGAAGGCAGAGGGAAATGTCCGCACTTGCTGCCTTTCTTGGCTTGGGTTTTCAATTATTGTTCAATTTCATATTCTGATTCAAAGTCAAGGCCCATTAGCGAGCCTTTTTTCTTGTAACTACTTCCCCGGCTGAAGGCACTGGATAATTTGCACACTTGCAGCCTTTCTTATTTTTCACCTTATTCATCTTCCACTCAATCAACACATCATCCACACATACACACACATACTTGCTGCCTTTCTTGGCTGTGGTTATCCACTATTCATCTATTTCATATTCCTGCTCAAAGTGCAGGCCTTTTATTGACCTTTTTTGATGTAACAACTACCCCATCCGAAGGCAGTGCGAAATTTCCGCACTTGCTGCCTTTCTTGGCTTGGGTTATCAATTATTGTTTAATTTCATATTCTGATTCAAAGTCAAGGCTCTTTATCAACCCCTTTTGTTGTAGCTAATACCCTGGCCGAAGGCAGTAGGAAATTTGCACACTTGCTGCCTTTCTTGGCTGGGGTTATCAATTATTATGAGTGCAGGCCCTTTATTGAGCCTTCTTGTTATCTACTACCCGTGAATGGCAGTGGGTAATTTGCACACTTGCGTCCTTTCTTGCATCCTTTCTACTGCACAGTGTGTGTACTTTGTGCACTTGCTTGCCTTTTTAGTAAGGTACCCGTTTCTCAGGCTCCCACTGTGGAGTCCGATGCCCTATCTGTGTAATGAGCTGGAAATCCAAAGATCCACTTCACTGACAAGGCAGTGGGTAGTTTGCGTGTCTCCAGCCTTTCTTATTTTTCACCTTATTCATCTTCCACTCAATCAACACATCATCCACACATACACACACCTACTTGCTGCCTTTCTTGGCTGTGGTTATCAACTATTCTTCTAGTTCATATTCCTATTCAAAGTGCAGACCCTTTATCGAGTCTTTTTGTTGTAAAAACTACCCCGGCCGTGGGCAGTAGGAAATTTGCACACTTGCTGCCTTTCTTGGCTAGGGTTATCAATTATTGTTCAATTTCATATTCTCATTCAAAGTCAAAGCCCTTTATCGAGCCTTTTTCGTTGTAACTATTTCCCCAGCTAAAGGCAGTGGGTAATTTGCACACTTGCAACCTTTCTTATTTTTCACCTTATTCATCTTCCACTCAATCAACACATCATCCACACGTACACACACCCACTTGCTACCTTTCTTGGCTGTGGTTATCAACGATTCTTCTATTTCATATTCTGATTCAAAGTCAAGGCCCTTTATCGAGCATTTCTGATGTAGTTACTACCCCGGCCGAAGGCAGTGGGAAATGTGCACACTTGCTGCCTTTCTTGGCTGGGGTTATCAATTATTTTGCTTGTAATTCAAATTCAAAGTGCAGGCATTTTATTGAGCCTTCTTGGTAACTACTACCCGTGAATGGCAGTGGGTAATTTGCACACTTGCGTCCTTTCTTGCATC
The DNA here is from genome assembly GCF_964261635.1 of Lissotriton helveticus. NCBI lineage: Eukaryota > Metazoa > Chordata > Amphibia > Caudata > Salamandridae > Lissotriton > Lissotriton helveticus. Next base: position 350,254,920 of record NC_136072.1, on the reverse strand, counting down.
CTTTCTCCCGCACAGTGTGTGTACTTTATGCACTTGATTGCCTCCTTAGATGTGGAACCCGTTTCTCAGGCTTCCACTGCGGAATCCGATACCCTGGTAATGGACTGGAAAACCAAACAGTCACTTCCCTTACAAGGCAGTGGGTAGTTTGCACGTCTGCAGCCTTTGTTATTTTTCACCTTATTCATCTTCCACTCAATCAACACATCATCCACACATACACACACCTACTTGCTGCCTTTTTTGGAAGAGGTTATCAATTATCGAGCCTTTTTGTTGTAGCTACTACTCTGGCCGAAGGCAGTGGAAAATGTGTCCACTTGCTGCTTTCTTGGCTGAGGTTATCAATTATTGTTCAATTTCATATTCTGATTCAAAGTCAAGGCCCTGTATCGAGCCTTTTTGCTTGAACTACTTCCCCGGCTGAAGGCAGTGGGTAATTTGCACACTAGCAGCCTTTCTTATTTTTCACCTTATTCAAATGAGAGAGAGGGAAGAAAACATTTTATAGTGAAAACAAAGAATAATTAATCTTGCTTTCAAGCTTCTGCAAATATTTGCATCTAATCAGAAGGCATTCTGGGAGCATTGTGCATAGCCTCATATTGCTAAACTTTGAAACTGTGTGTCCACATTTTTATACCGTAACCACTGTCTGTAGTGCAGTCAGAACTTAAATTTACTGAGAGCGCTCAGCCTAATAATGAAGGCTCTCAATTAATGAACCATGAATACAAGTTTGAACAGCATCAACATATGCACACAAATATTAACTTAACTGCAGACAGTGCCCTTCCCTGATCCTTAATGTGGTACTGCAAACTGGTAGCCAAAGGGTTTGTGCTGCAGGGGGTTGGGTCTGCTTGTCCAAAGGACAAAATGCACATTAAAACTTGTTACACTTGGGGGGCGTGGCTAGCAGCCAGCAAGATGGCTGCTTGCTAAAGAAGTTCCGGTGGGGTGAGACCCTTTCGGCAAAAATCCGATAACTGATCCTGCTTATAGTTGAGCAATGGGGACACCTGCGGAAGCCGGTGACCGAGCGGCGTCAGATGCAGCAGTTCCGGTCAAAATCCGACGCTGTAGTCCGGATCTGCAGAGGCCGAGCGAAGAAGGCCTTCTAATACCACAGAACCGGGGCCTCAATTAATATACAAGCCCGGCGGGGCACGTGGGCTGAGAGGCGCAGCGACGGAGATCGACCACAAGCCGCAGCTAAACGAGCCGGGTGATTACCGCGTACAACAGCGGAGTAGCGTGGCCTCAGAGTGCGCCCTGCAACATGAACGCCGGCGCCGGGTGGACGGGGGGCCTATGCGTGTGTCTGCCGTGGGCCCCTCCAAGACAGATACGGGGGAAAGCGGCGGAGCCGATCGACACATGGGGGCTCAGGGGGCTCACCGCGGACCACCGGCGGAAGCGGATTTTCAGACCTGCCAACCCCCCCCTGACTAGCCTACACTGCCAAGTCTTAAGGACAGAGGCCCGTGCCTCCCCAGGCCTATCGACAGCCGGAAGCAAGGGCCACATCACCTCGGTCAGTACAGTAGCCATATAAGGCCGATAGAGGATACCGTCCCGCGCCCTCCCTCGCCCCGGGTGCCGGGCTGAAGCACCATCTGCACCGGGTGGGGCGTCTGTCAGAGGAAGCTCAGAGAATCGCAGAAAAGTACCCGGCCAACACGGCCCATATCCACGAGCACCTCTTCTTTTGCTGCCAATACTTATCAGCTGCGCATTACCAGGCCTCAAAATCCCCCCCTCACTCCCCCCCGGGACGGGACTTCCACCACACAGTCCCGGGGACTCGTCAAGGGGGGAATCACTGCCCTGCAAGAAAACTCCGGTTTGGAGCAGCGCCATAAGCCCACGTGATAGAGCCCGCACCACCGCCATGTCGGGCAGAGCCCCGAGAAACCAAAATGCCCAGACGAGGCTTGAAATATATGCATACGCAAAAGATTTCCCCCCACTGCCGGAGGGGCAGGGAGCATTGGGTGGTCCCACGGGAAAGAATGCTCCCCTGAAGGTGACAGTGGACGACATTATGGCGGCGCTAAATAAGGTTCAGAACCGGTGGGCACTATATCAACCTATGTGTCTTTGCTTAGGGCGGATTTTCAGAAAATCACTACCAGGGTCATGGAGGTGGAGAAGACAACGAAGACTCTCACCTCGGAAACAGCAGCCCTAAAAAAAACTGTGTCGTGCCTTGAGACAGAAAACAAAGCGTTATTCGACAAACTGGATGACCAGGAAGGGCGCTCACGTCGAAATAACGTACGCATTTTGGCCATTCCGGAGAGCGAGGGCACGCAAGCAATGGACTTATACGTGGAAGACCTAATAAAAACAAGGCTGCAGCCAAAGGGACTGTCCACTTTCTTCTCAGTGGAGCGGGGGCATAGGATGCCGGGAGGCAGAGCTAAACCGGGAGCGCCCCCTAGACCGGTGCTGGCGCGCCTGTTCAACTTCCGACACAGGAATGCGATCTTGCAAACGGCGCGCATTTACCCGCAAATTCAAGTACTCAACTGCACGATCACCTTCTTCCCCGACTACCCCGCAGCGGTCTCGAAACGACGCCGTAGCTTCATAGAGATGAAGAAGGAACTAAGAGCCCGGGAGGTGCCCTACTCAATGCTATTTCCTGCTAAATTAGGGATTGTGGCTGAACGAAAAACATGGTTTTTTGAGACACCTGAAGAAACTTACGATTGGCTCGAGGGATGGCGGAAGGCGAACGGGACCAGTCGCGGACACAAAGAGCAACGACGCCGGTCCGAGAAAGACGAGGCATACAGTCAAAATCTCTTTCAACAAAGTGATGGCCTATCGCAGAGGAAGGATGCGGATGACCTAGGCAATGGATGAACCGGAGCAACGGGCAATGCCCTGTGACGAAGACTTTTAAATTGTTCCCGGTACTTTTTCTACGCCGTCTCTGGACGCTGAGCTGAGGCGGGTCCTGCTGGAAACGGGAGGGTTCCCCTACACTGGACTTCTTACCCCTTACACGCAAGTACAATGTTCTGGGCAGGGATGGAGCACTCTGCTAAGTTGGGGTGGCGGGCAGTTGGAAGTCCGTCAGGCAGGGAGGCAGGGAGGGGGGGGATCCAGAGACTGGATAACTGTTGTTCTTTGTTTCTTGGTTTTGATTGTTAGTAAAAATGACACTGTAGCATGGCAACTGCGACACAATTGGTCCCTACCTGACATGTTAAGGTCAATATTCCCCAGCGCATCCCGCGACCCCAATCATGACAGGCATAACTCAAACTAGCACAGAGGTGGGCACCCCGAGGGTACCAGTGGCTCCGCTTACATTGTTGACATGGAATGTACACGGATTAGGCGACAAAATTAAGCGGGGGTTGGTATCGAGATCGCTGAAGAGACAGGCTCCCACTTTAGCGCTTCTGCAGGAGACACACCTCACCGGCTCGGCATGCAGGGCTATGGATAGATGGGGGTTTAAAATGGTGGTACACTCCGAGTTCTCAACTGAGTCACGGGGCACAGGCATCCTAATGCGGAAAAACTCTCACTTCATGGTTCTACACACAAAACACAACGATCAAGGGAGGTTTGCGGCACTGCACGGACAGTGGGAAGGCAGACTCATATATGTGGTGTCGGTCTATATTCCCCCTGCTCTCCACACTGCAGCGCTTCCGGCCCTTAGTGAGTTCATATTATCTCTCCTGGAGGGAGACCTCCTAATAGGGGGAGATTTTAATGCAACAATAGATGCCGGTGTGGACCAACACCCAGTGAGGTCTTTGACAACGGGGATCTCCCGCCTTCAGAGTTTTACAGAAGCATTGGCCCTGGTAGATTCATGGAGATATAAACACCCAGTAGCGAGACAATATACTTTCCATTCTTCAGTACATAATAGTTTATCACGGATAGATTATTTCCTTGCCTCGGAATTAAGCATGCCACATATACAGGATGTCACTATTGGACCCAGGGGTGTGTCTGACCATTCACCAGTGACGTTAGTGTACACTTCGTGTCATACTGCCCGTAAGCGACTGTACCCTATTTACCCGGGTTATTTGCAAATCCTGCAGGTGAGGAAGGAGCTCCGTAAGACCACGAAACATTTCTTTACTGAGAACTTATCCTCAGTTGACTCCCCAACCACCTTATGGGAAGCCTACAAGACCCTCAAGGGTCAGGCTATAGCCTCCATTGCAGGTTACAAATGCTCTAAGCACCATGATCTCGCAAATCTAGAAAGGGACCTTCAGGAAGCAGACACCGCACATACAAATGATCCCTCGCCCGAGACTGCACGCACCCTTGACTTGAAGCAACAACAGCATAGGGAACACCTTAGACAGGAGACAAGGACGGCTGTTGAGGCGACTAGACACAGGATATATGAAGTGGGAGACAAAGCCGGTAAATTGTTGGCATGGCTGGACAGGAGAGAACGAGGTAGTAGAACAAAGCAAACCTGCTGACAGCGGAGGGCCATGTAGTGTCAGACCCTGAGACCATTGCACATACTCTAGCGGAACATTTTCGAACAGTGTACACATCATCTACGAGTGCTTCGGAGACTGATGCGGTGTCTCTATTACGCACCATTGAAATGCCAAGCCTTGGGCCGGACGGTGCGTTGGAGCTAGAGGCTGATTTAACCGTGGAAGAAATAACCACTGCTATTAAGTCATTACAATCCGGTAAAGCACTGGGACCCAATGGGATCCCAATGGAACTTTATAAACTTATGACAGAGTCTTTAGGCCCACATCTGCTTGCGATGTATAATGACAGTTGTGAACAGGGCATACTGCCTGAAGACCAAAGGACAGCCACGATCGTGGCGATTCTGAAGCCCTGGAAGCCCCCTTTGGACTGTCTCTCCTACCGCCCCATATCATTGATTAACGCAGAAGAAAAAATTTTGGCTAAGCTGCTCGCTAACAGACTACAGGCAAACCTGCCTTACTTAATCCATCCGGACCAGTCCGGCTTCATTCCAAACAGAAATACTGCCCTCAATCTCAGGTGTCTTTATTACGCATTAGCACGGGAACACCTGTTAACTGAACCGTCGGCGGTGCTGTCCTTAGACGCGAGAATGGCTTTTGATATGATGGAATGGGTTTATTTTTTCGCGGCGCTCCCGCACTTTGGCTTCGGCCCGAAGTTTTGTGCATGGATCCGGCTCCTTTATACGGACCCGGTGGCGTGCGTAGCAGTGAATGGGCACCTGTCAGGCACAATACCACTTACAAGAGGGACCAGACAAGGTTGTCCTTTATCTCCACTTCTGTTCGCGTTAGCATTGGAGCCACTGGCGGCCACAATTAGAAAGACCCCTTTGTTACGGGGCATTAACTGGACGGAGGACTGGGAGGACCGCATCTCCCTTTATGCGGATGATATTCTGATATATCTCACAGACCCAGAAGAGGCGCTGCCTGTGTTATTCGAGATCTTGTGGTAAATAAATAAATAATTACTGGTACTATTTTTCTATGCATTAAATAAAACAGATAGCTCAATAAATAAGAGGCAGGATCCGGGGAATCTGAGTCGAACAGGCTTTAATTTGACACAAGGGAAGGGACAGGATCGGAACGGCCTGTAATAGAATGGAATGGCAGCTGCAACGTCTCATCAACATTACATTGTATATATAGTAAAACAGTACAATTGCATTGTATACAGTAGGCGTAACAAGTGACAAACGAAAGATAAGAACATATGGGCGTAAAAAGAAGGCGTGCACAGGGCGTGCACGGAGACATGTGATGTAGACGTCACAGAAGTGTCATAAGTGGGTGGATACATGGAGGGGGCTATCTGGGCAGCTGGAACCTTTAACCTAGTGGTGCGTGCAAACGGACCATGACGTGTGACTGGGGAGAGCTGGGGGCTCTGACTTCTGTACTAGAAGAGGAGACTAAAGTCTGGGATGTCAAGACGACATGTACCTATAGCATATCAGATATCTCGTGTTTGGAGAACATGTTGATTGAATCTAAAAGTCATCAGGGCAAAGGCTACTTGACACTAGGGCTGGTGCATGCATATATTCTTCATGTATTGCGTGTGCTATGAATCTTCTATGGACATTAATACAGTAATTCTCTTGCATGGAGACAGAAAGGCTAGACTTATAGCTGAAGATGTTTATGCAGGTCGTTAGCTAGGAATGTGAAGCCGGGGAGCTGAACTGATAACTAGAGGCATAACATATTCTTGGCAGACAAACAGGCAGGCCAGGCCGGGCACCGCGCTGCTTGGCAGGAAGTAAGTGAAGGGTCAGGGATGCGGGAGGGGCTGCATCGCTCCTCGGAGTGGTTCAGGAGACTTGAGGCTGAATCTGATGTCCGGGCCCTTATGAGGCCTAGAAACGGGTGCAACTCGGTAACTAAACGTGCACAATGTAAAACGTTGGCAACATAGGCCTAATACTTGTTGCTTTCAGGGGGACTGGATAACTGGCAAACTAACGTTGGACACAACTATAATTGCGTCTTTATTCGGTCAAGGGGGCATATATGCATATCGATCATGCACATATAACATACGATGGGAACACGTAGGGACACATGACAGGGCAAAATTCACTTTTCCACATTCCCTCCTTGTCCCCTACGTTTCCTTCAGGAGACATCAATATTCATGATACCATCTATCTGTTCATATAGCATCATTTGCTAGTCTCTTATCTTCTGGGAACGGGACTTCGGACTAGGAATACAAGAGGTAGCGCACAAGCCGCAAATCGCAGGGCCACATTGTAAACAGAGACAACAACTGAATATGACCATTACTACTATTCCTAGGAATGACAGTACTTTCCATCCCCAGGCAGATATTATACTCCAGAGCCAACCGGACCATGTCCAGGTGCCTGGATTCTGGTGTAACTGATGGGCTATTTTATGAAGTCTGGTTATAGCTGAATATACAGACGGTGCGTTATTAGGAATGAAAATGCAACAACTAGATCCGATGACTCTACAAGCTCCGCCCCTATCGGCCAGTATAACGTCAAGGACAAGGCGGTTCTGAAGCACGACAAATCTAATAGCAGATTGCTCTTCGGTTAAGTTACCTAGAGCGGAAGTAGTCTCATTCACTACTGCTTCAAGGGTTCTGGTTAGCCTACGTATTAACTTACTATTCTGGACAGGACCTATGAAGAAAAAGAAACCTTTATTGAAATCCGTGTATTGTTCTAATGCAGTTTCAGTCTGATCGACAATTGGGGACTCGATCTCCCTTCTATGTCTGACGTGTACTAGATGTGTATTTCTGTGATAATCGGATGGGGCTAGAAAAACTGGTGGCAGTAGGAAGGCAATATAACATGTTCCATCCCAATCTAGGGGTAAACGTACATATTCGGTCTGACCACACACAAAATATGAATGACGTGAGGCTTTGAAATCAGATTTCCCACTGTCACTATACTCGACCACAGTAGTACAATCACTGTGTCCCAGATGTACTGAACGATTCTTTCTGACACATAATTCACCTTTCACTGGTAGAACTGTAATAGCAGGCAAATCTGGAGTAGTCTCGGACTGAACATTCAAAACCATGAAATTGGAGGAAAAATTACCTAGATCATATACTTCATTTTCTAGATCTGACCCTGTCCTATGGGAAAGACCTTCCTTGTCTGGGAAACATGTTCTATTCAGAAGGGACTGATCGTCTGAGGATGATGTTAACGTAAACCATGCTCCACACGAACCATTGTGTGAAAATGGATAAGGAAAGAGTGGCAGAACTCCCTCCGGTGTCTGGAAAGGGGGGAGTCGACCACACACCCAACAATTAGTGGCATTGCTGGTCTGGTGTGAATAGTGTAACATGCGGATGAAAGAATTGTTGCGCATGGCAAGTCGGTAAGATAACTCGTGAGGGGGTAGATCACTAAACGTGTGCTCTACTGTATCATTAGAGGAAAGATGTACATGAGAATCGAGAGGAGGAAAAAATACATGTAATACATAACTTATGCATGTGACCGTAAGACTCAGAAATAACATAAATGATAGAGTAATTATACATCGGCTTCGCATATTTTTACAATAACGTATTCTCTTGGAGATTCTATCTCTCTCACTATGTGGGTCTATCTCATACATGTCAGGAACCTGTCTAACCGCTTCACCCGAGAGGGACTTAAACAATTAAACTGTCTGACTTGCTAGACCTTAACTTTGATTTATACTCCTGCTGCGGAGTTTTCTCTAACAGGGGGAGTTTAGAGTCAGTATCGGGGCAGTCCTTGAGAACGGGGCAGTCCTTCAAAAAAGTCTTTGGACGAAGTCCATGAAAACGTTTCACGTGGCTGGAATGTAGCCAGCCCTTACGGCCCTCGATCTTGACTGCGGTCTTCGTGGTCATCAGGACGAGCTTCGGCTCCTTCCAGCGGGGCTCCAGCGGACTTGAACGATCAAAATTCCTTATTAGAACGAGGTCGCCTGGTATGACCTCGTGCGGTTTCACCTGGGTGTTGTCTGGAAAAGCAGTCGCAACCTGCGAACGACAAGAGAGTAGTGCAGACATCAAGGAAGCCAGGTAATCTGTCAGCATATTACTATCAACATCTGTTATTTTACGGGGCATAGGTGTACCCCACAGATTCGGGGGACGACCGAAGACGACTTCGAAGGGTGACAGACCTGAACGGGAGTGAGCGACCATTCTCATGTAAAAAAGGGCGACTGGCAGAGCTACCAACCAATCTACGCCTTTCTCGGCACAGACCTTCGCAATGCGGATTTTCAGAGTCTGATTATGTCTCTCGACGAGGCCAGCTGCCTCGGGGTGACGTACGCAGTGGAACTTCCACTGGTACCCTAACAGAAGAGATACTTGCTTCATGAGTTCGGATGAGAATGGCTGGCCGTTGTCTGAATACACGACCCTGGGCAAACCATAGCGGGGGAAATACTCACGAACCAACTGCCTGGCAGTGGTCGCGGCAGTGTAATCTGGGACTGGATATGCTTCTGTCCATCTGGACAAAGCGCATACAACTACGAGAACATACTTGAAACCTCGACATCGCTCCATCTGAATATAATCCATCTGGAGGACTTCAAAAGGGTGGTCAGGAGGATGGAATCCACCTTGTTCCACCGGAACACCTTTACCTGGATTAAACTGACAACAGATCATGCAGGTACGCACTTTCTGCTTTGCTGCTGCTCGTAAATGCTTGTTAAACCAAAGGTTCTGAATGCTGTCTAACATGGCTTTTTCTCCTAAATGTGCTGGACTGTGTACTGTATTAATAATGACTTGAACCATAGAGTCGGGGAGAAACCATGTGGCTTTTCCCTTCGTCAACCATCCTTGATCTGTCTGGACCCCTCCTTGTTCAGACCATTTCTTGATTTCGTCTGGAGTAGCATGTGACTGTATGTCTAGTACGTCTTGTGTAGGGTCCTTAACTGTCATACAAGTTGTCGGGATTGGAACGTCTGTCTTAACTGGAATGTCTGGAGTCTGAGCTGTAAGCTTAGCTGTTCGATCTGCTAGATCGTTACCTTGGGAAATGGTGTCAGTGGCTTTCGTATGTGCTTTGCACTTCATAATGGCAATCGCTGTCGGTAAATGTATTGCATCTAACAGAGCTTGAATGAGGGGGCCATGCTGAATCTTGGCTCCATGCGAGGTCATGAAACCTCTTTCTTGCCAGAGTACTCCAAAGTCGTGTACGACTCCGAATGCATAACGTGAATCTGTATATATGTTTACTTTCAGGTTCTTGGCTCGTATGCAGGCTTGGGTCAGAGCGATGAGCTCTGCTGCTTGAGCAGACAGGGTGTCAATACGATGTGTTTCTATAACTTCAGTTTCAGTAGTCACTGCATACGCGGCTACTAACTCTCCTGTACTTGTTCTCATACATGAACCATCCACGTAAAGTGTCAGGTCTGGATCAGGTAATGCAATGTCCGTCAAGTCTTGTCTTGGCTTTGTCATGGTGTTAATAACTTCCACACAGTCATGTGCGGCAGGATTTGAAACAGTCGAGGGTAACAGTGTAGCAGGATTTAAAATGTTGCAGCGTCTGATTTCTATGTGTGGCTGAAACAGTGTCAGTTCATATCCTGTTAAACGTGCAATTGTCAAGTGCTGTGTCTGTGTTCGGTTTAAAAGAACTTCCACGGAGTGTGGAACTTGTACTGTCAGGGAATGTCCTAACACTATGGAATCACTTTGTCTGATAGCTAGAGCTGTGGCTACAACTGACTTGAGGCACGCAGGCAGAGCCTGGGCTACTGGATCTAATGTGCTAGAAAAATAAGCACAGGGCTTGTGTTGTCCTGCTTGATCTTGTGTGAGAACAGATAATGCTGTACCATCACGTTCGGTAACAAAAAGTGTAAAAGGCTTACTATAGTTCGGTGTCGCTAACACAGGTGCTTGGCATAAAGCTTTCTTTAACTCATTGAAAACAAGTGTATGTTCCTGGGTCCAAGGGAGGACAGTCGATGACGCTGCCTCCTGTGTCGTTAACTGTATCAGTGGTTTGGCTAGATATGCGTACTGAGGGATCCATTGTCTGCAGTAAGAAGTGAGGCCGATAAAAGCTTGTACCTCCTTCTGTGTCTTGGGCTGTGGAAGATGTGCTATTAACTGGATACGGTCAGGTGTCAACTGCCTACCCCTCTTGGACAGTAAGTGTCCCAGGTATACCACTTGCTGGACACAGAACTGTAGTTTCGAAGGGGACACCTTGTGCCCCATGTCTGCCAGGAAATACAGGACTGTCAGTGACGCACGTTCGCAGTCACGTTCAGTACGGGCTGTGATCAATAGATCATCGACATACTGGATCAGGGCAGTGTCAGTTGGCATGTGAATACTGTCTAGTTGTCGTTTCAGTGCTTGACTGTAAATACTAGGACTTTCTGTGAAACCTTGAGGTGCTCGTGTGAATTTATAGCTTCTTCCATTTAAACAGAATCCGAAAAGGAACTGGCTGTCTGGATGGATGGGGACACTAAAAAATGCGTTTTTGAGATCAATAATAGTAAAGAACTCTGCTTCAGAATCAATGGCAGTCAATAGGGAAGAGATATCTGGGACCACTGGGTGCTGGGGTATGATACATTTATTGAGTTCTCGAAGGTCAATCACTAATCGATAAACAAGAGGTGCATTTGGGTCAGTACGTTTAAGAATCGGAATGATAGGAGAATTACATACATTGGAGTCAGTTTCTACAACTACTCCTTGAGCAATGAGCTCGTCAATAATTTTCGATAAGGCTGCTACAGCCTCAGGTGGTAACTTATACTGTCGGATTCGGGGCAAAACAACACCTTGCTTCAGAGTGACACGATAGGGTGTAATGTGCATACAACCTACATCAGTTGGACCTTGCGCCCATAAATGCTGTGGTACATTCAATAATCTTGGGTCAAAATCTCGTAACACATAATGACCTTTAAAATCACGTAAAAACAATCTCACTCCTTCCGGGGAGCAACAAATAATGGCACCTAACTCTTTCAGTGTTTTGATGCCTAGTAAATTTTCTGGACATGATTTCGTAAGTAACAAGTCTGTAGTTCGGGACAATGGACCAACTTCTAGGGAAACTGGTTTCGATATTTCATTAACAATAGGCTTTCCTGAAAATCCCAGGGAAACATTTCTAGAGCCTGAGAGCGGAGCCCCTGGAACCTCGTCATGACTGATGGTAGTCCTACTTGCCCCTGTATCAATCAGAAACTTTCTGTCTTTCCCTAATACTTGACTGTGCACATAGGGACCCTCTTGATCTACAGGAACCTCGATGAGAGGCAAGCCAACCTCCCTCTCTAGGCTGTTTCATGAATACTGCTGATATTCTGGATAATCTGATTGTGCATACTGGTACATCTGTTGTGTAACGTGTTGTGTGGCAGCTATAGGCTGCGGTACTGTAACTGTCTGTTGTGCGTTCTGCGGCGGTTGCGAATTCTGCGGAACATGTTCTTGTCTTGGAGCACGCGGTCTCTCTTTCGTCTTACCTGTAGCTATGTTGTGTTTCAGAACGGCACATTTGTTTATGTAATGACCTGGCTGTTTACAGTAATTGCATGTCCCTTTAACGGGAGCTGCAGAATGACTGGCTTGATTCGTACCCCTCTTCTGACTTTCTGCTGGAACAGACTGTGCAACTAGTACTTTCATTTTCGTGTCTTTCATACGTCTCCTTTCGTGTTCTTGCTCTTCCCTGATTCTGTTCTGGTGGTACTGTAGCATCTGGAGCATCTGTGACGGAGTATTAGCTTGCCAGGTACTCTCGACTTTTAATACTCGATTTTTAACTTGCGGCAAAGAATTCTCAACTAGTTTAGTAACAAAAAGATGTGGATACGACTCACTACTTGTTTTCAGACCGCTATTTATAATGAAACATTTCTCAAATCTGGAATAAAAATCACTAGTGTCTTCGTCTTGTTTCTGTTTACAGGCTGAGATGGCATCCCAGTCTTCCTTTTTCGTGGCTAGTAATCTTGGCAGGACTTGTATTAATAACTCGGGCAATGCTTTGGCTTTTTCCCCAAGACCGGTACCTGGAACTCGTGTATTATCTTCAGTCTCTAACGCGGTCCAATCAATCTTTTTCTCTCCCACCTCCCATTCTTTTTCTTTAAGTTTTTCATATATGCCCGCAGGCAACAGGACCTTTAACATTTTAACAATATCAGGATACGTGTATTCTCCCATACGGAGCATGTCTTTTAACTCTCGGTGGAACCCTGCTGGATCTTTATCGTGACAGGGGACTAACTTTTTCATTTCTAGTAGTTCTATCTTCGTTAAAGGGGTGTAAACAAATACTCGTTCGAGTGCACCTCCCGTTCCCTTAACAGGATGCACTTCTCGCAACGGATTCTGTCTGTCTATGTAGAATGTCTTTCTTACTGGGGGTGGAACAGGAACAAAATGTGGAGTCAGGAACGTTCTGTATTTGTGGCGCTGTTCTAGAATGACACTAATTAAATCGGTACCTAGACCTTTCCATCGGTTTAGGAGTAACTCGTTCAATACATTATATAACGGACCTGGATCAGAATGCTGACTCTCGTACAGTGTAATGAGGTGCTGGATCATGTACATACCCACCAGTCGCTGCTCGGCTGGGGGCAGTTTCAGAAACATTTGAGCCACCATTTCGTCTGGAAATGTGGCAGAATCACTAGTCCATCGGACTGCTGATCGGGCTAGTTCTTGTTCATGCATGGTACTAAGTTCGCTGTAACCTATTCGTAATTTCAGAACTTTATCTGTAGCCTGGAATACTTGTTCAAGAGAACACTGTTCTGGTACGGGAGGAGGAAAAACTTTCTTGTAGTCTAGGCATGAATGTCTATCGGAAGGTCTCGTCTTACCTACATACGCTATTCTGGTTGGATTCTCGGTATCTACATCTTCGTCTGAAGATTCATTCTCTTTTTCTGTTATTCTTCTTGCTTCCTCCTTTTGATGTATACTTATAATTTCTTTACGGATCTTTCTGTACATAGTTTCTATACAATTCTGCGTCTTGTGTTTTCCGTCTGCTATATTATCACTCCATCTTGTCAAGACTTTCATCTCGTCTTTGTTTTTATCAGGATAATCCTGTTCTCTTATTAAACAGTTTATCAGAAATTGCAAAATCATGCTTTGGATCTCGACTTTCCTGTGTGCCATAGCTTCGTGAATACTTTCTGGTTTCTCCCCTGTTCGGATAAAATGATATATTCTGTCTAAATGTTCCTTCATATCTGGCATAGTAGTCAAAAAGTTTGCAACTCGTCGCAAACGTATGGAATATAATTTCATGCTACCTTCGCCTGGTACTGGGTCATATCTACAATCTGATCCACACTCATTAAAATACTTTTTGAGTGCCTCGTACGTAGTCACTTTTGGCGTACGTTGTAACGCTGCATCTCTCAGCGTCAGTCGTTTTGTTTGAGGCGGGGTGGTAGGGGCACCTCCCCCTGCTCCTCCGGAACTAGAATCGTCAATTAATACTGAATGTGCTGATGAAGTGACTGGTAAAGTAGGAGTACGTAAAGTGGGTTGGTCCTGGGATGCGGGTACATTAACAGGATTCCCGGGACCAATGGCTGGAGGAATAGTAATTACATTATTAACAGGGTGCTGAACCTGAACTGGCGGAGTAGGATTCGTATTAGCATATTCTGGGACGGTGTCATCTAAGTAGGAAGAAAGAAATATTTCAGCTGCGGTCGGTTTATGACGTAGCTTAGTCGGGACCAATGGTGGCGGTAAATTACAGAGTGCTTCCGGGGTCGCCTTCGGCAGACCCTCGGCGAGAAGGGGATACATACCCTTAATAAGGGCATTTCTCTGTCTGTCTGACTGTTCTGCTCTAACTCGTTCACCTTCTTCTAATAATTCCCTTTCTTGGGCTTTTTCTGAAGATTCCCTACTTAGTTCTGCTTTTCTGAATTCTTTCTCTGATCTCCTATGCGATTCTTTACGCCATAATTCTATGGCATCTTTCTGGGATTGTCTGGCTTTCTTTTTCCATAATGCTTCTTCTACTCTCATGATGCACTCGGCATCCCAAGTTCCTGAAACAGGCCATCTATATTTCTCTTCGAGATGTTTGGTGTAATCCACCCATAAATCTAGATACAATAAGGCATCTAAGCCATGCTTATGATACATGAAATGTCCAGGACTGTCCCTAGGAGGGACAGGAACGGATTCTTCGAGTAACCCTTTTCTGGTTTTGATCTGACGTAACTTAGAAAACAGCGGCATACTTGAGCCGTACTTGAATTTAAACACTATATACAATAAACACAATAATGAAATAGCAAAACAATCATTCATACCACGACATCAAGAACACATTAATACCAGTTCGAAACAGACATTGAAAACATAATACTTAAACTTTCTCGAGAACGGACTTACTAGAAATACTGGATGCACTGCTAAAACAGTACAGAAACTGGATGCACTGCTAACACAGTACAGAACATACCGGTCTCCTAAAGAGACACGTCATACCGTATCCACCTAGATGGATACGTCGGACTGGATCTGCGTACCCAAACCCATCGGACCGGACTCAAACTAATGAGCCCGTCTAGATACCCCCAGCAACGGTACTCACTGGGAAGCAAACTGAAGGCCTCGGACTGGACTGGACTGCTGGACTGCTACGACGTCTGGTTACTGCTACACACTACGCATGCGCTTCGGGCTTCGGAAACAGGTTACAGGTGGGTCTCCGGATACCTCGGACCTTGCTCTCTCTCGGCTTGGGCTCTGGTCGGGACGAACCGCCTTCCTCACCGCCTCGTCTGGATGCCGGACCGCAGTCTCCGTCTCCTCCGTGGGCCTGAGGGAGACTTGAAGCAGAAATATCTGCACGTGCACGTAGGGTTCCGTCACGGCTGTAGAAGGGTCAGGGGGCCTGCGTTACATCGCCGGCGCGTGGGGAAGAGGTAAGTCCCTGTTCGGGCGCCATTTATGTGGTAAATAAATAAATAATTACCGGTACTATTTTTCTATGCATTAAATAAAACAGATAGCTCAATAAATAAGAGGCAGGATCCGGGGAATCTGAGTCGAACAGGCTTTAATTTGACACAAGGGAAGGGACAGGATCGGAACGGCCTGTAATAGAATGGAATGGCAGCTGCAACGTCTCATCAACATTACATTGTATATATAGTAAAACAGTACAATTGCATTGTATACAGTAGGCGTAACAAGTGACAAACGAAAGATAAGAACATATGGGCGTAAAAAGAAGGCGTGCACAGGGCGTGTACGGAGACATGTGATGTAGACGTCACAGAAGAGTCATAAGTGGGTGGATACATGGAGGGGGCTATCTGGGCAGCTGGAACCTTTAACCTAGTGGTGCGTGCAAACGGACCATGACGTGTGACTGGGGAGAGCTGGGGGCTCTGACTTCTGTACTAGAAGAGGAGACTAAAGTCTGGGATGTCAAGACGACATGTACCTATAGCATATCTGATATCTCGTGTTTGGAGAACATGTTGATTGAATCTAAAAGTCATCAGGGCAAAGGCTACTTGACACTAGGGCTGGTGCATGCATATATTCTTCATGTATTGCGTGTGCTATGAATCTTCTATGGACATTAATACAGTAATTCTCTTGCATGGAGACAGAAAGGCTAGACTTATAGCTGAAGATGTTTATGCAGGTCGTTGGCAGACAAACAGGCAGGCCAGGCCGGGCACCGCGCTGCTTGGCAGGAAGTAAGTGAAGGGTCAGGGATGCGGGAGGGGCTGCATCGCTCCTCGGAGTGGTTCAGGAGACTTGAGGCTGAATCTGATGTCCGGGCCCTTATGAGGCCTAGAAACGGGTGCAACTCGGTAACTAAACGTGCACAATGTAAAACGTTGGCAACATAGGCCTAATACTTGTTGCTTTCAGGGGGACTGGATAACTGGCATACTAACGTTGGACACAACTATAA
The DNA here is from genome assembly GCF_964261635.1 of Lissotriton helveticus. Taxonomy (NCBI): domain Eukaryota; kingdom Metazoa; phylum Chordata; class Amphibia; order Caudata; family Salamandridae; genus Lissotriton; species Lissotriton helveticus. The sequence continues at coordinate 350,238,443 of NC_136072.1, read as the reverse complement.
TTGCGTCTTTATTCGGTCAAGGGGGCATATATGCATATCGATCATGCACATATAACATACGATGGGGAACACGTAGGGACACATGACAGGGCAAAATTCACTTTTCCACAATCTGTCGGACTTTTGAACTCATCTCTGGTTACACAATCAATTGGTCTAAGTCAGTTCTCTAACCTCTTAGGGGTCCTGAGCCGCGACTTCCCCTGGACTGCCCGCTTGCGTTGACTCAGGACTCGTTTAAATACCTAGGCATCAATATCACAAAACACCCAGCCGCCTTCTGCGACAAAAACCTTGCCCCTCTGCTGGAGCGCTTACGTAGAGACGTGGCCCATTGGGGAACCCTGCCCTTGACATTATTGGGGAAAGCAGCATTATTTAAAATTATGGCCCTGCCCCGGTTTTTATATGTGCTGGAGAATACACCCTTTCCAGTGCCGCGGAAATATTTCCAACAAATAGCGTCGCTGGTGTCCACACTCCTCTGGTGTAGCAGACCAGCTCGCATAGCACAGGCTAAGCTACATCGAAGTTGGTATGACGGTGGCATTGCGCTCCCCGATGTACAGTTTTATTATTGGGCAGCCCATCTTAAAATCATTAACCAGTGGTTCAACCCCTCTTACACAGATCCGGCATATATGGCGGATAGAGCACAACTTGGAACAGACAATATGTTAGCAGCTCTGTATGACCGGGGCAGGGCACAGAAACTAATAGGTCCGACAAGACGTACGGTCATGTTGTGGTACACGGCACAGATGCGTTTGGGATGGAGAAATACCATCACCAACCTCACCCCGCTCTGGGACTCGAAGCAACTCGGCACACTCTGAAATAGCAGGGGCTTCAGACATTGGGACAGCATCGGTATTTCCACAGTGGGCGACCTTTGGGATAAGGGAACGGTTACTCCATTTGATTTGCTCCGGCAACAGTACGAGGTAACACATACAGAAACATTCCGATACCTACAAATTCACCACGCTCTCCTTGCAATACTCCCGCAGGACATGGAGATACCCGAGGCCTCTCCCCTAGAGGACAGGCTGCTCACAGATTGTATGCCCAAGCGCGCTACATCACTCACATACCGAAAATTGCTTAATAACATACCTGATCCCACGACATCTTTGAAGGCCAAATGGACCACAGATATTGCTGATATGGATGAGACGGAATGGCAAGAGGCCCTTGCCTCACCCAGGGAGGTGGGGATTCCAGCTAGACTTAGATTAGTACAACTCAAAATCCTACACCACTCTTACCTCACCAGACCTACACTCCAGAAGATAGGCAGAGCACAACACCCATACTGCCTGAGAGGATGCGGGGAACAGGGTACCTTTTTCCATACGTGTGGGACTGTCCCTTCATAATGGAGTACTGGCGCAAGGTCCTACGAACAATGTCCCAGACTTTACTTATCTCTTTGCTGCCTGAGCCGCGCAGATGCCTCCTCAACATTTGGGAGCCGAATGATCTGACACGGTATGATCAGACATAGGCTACGTTGGGCTTCATGGTGGCAAAGATAAACATAGCGCAGGAATGGGGGGCCGCTGATAGACCACTAGTGGAATCCTGCTGTAGAGACATGGAGGTCACAATGATTACAGAAAGAGCGGTATATGTTAATAGGAAATGGCCTAAAAAATGGGCCAAGGTATGGACTGCCTGGAATACCTATAGTGGGGATATATACGAACTCATTCCGGACTCCAACCAGGATAGCGAAGATGAGGACTCGGGGGAGGACTGGGAAGTTGGGTGGGTCGCTGCTGTTGATAGGATTGTTTTTAAATACAACGGGAGGGACTGAAATATTGGAAAAGTATTGTCAGAAGTGAAACGTGAGCAATGTATCCATATATCCTTTATCTGTGAAATGATGTCTTGTAGACCACTGTAAAACCAATAAAAAATGTTTTAAAAAAAACAAATATAATTTCTGAAAATTTACCTTACTAAGAAAACAATACAATAAATTACATAATCAATCAATAAAAATTAAAAAAAAAAAAATTGTTACACTTGACCCCAAACAATATGTCCTGGGCGTCGGGCTATAGGAATTCCACATCCCTGTTGCAGCCTTTTGTGGCTGGGGTTATCAATTATTCTTCAATTTCATATTCTGATTCAAAGTCAAGGCCCTTTATCGAGCCTTTTTGTTGTAGCTACTATGCCGGCCAAAGTCAGTTGGAAATTTGCGCACTTGCTGCCTTTTTTGGCTGGTGTTATCAATTATTCTTCAATTTCATATTCTGATTAAAAGTAAAGGCCCTTTATCAAGCCTTTTTGTTGTGGCTACTACCCCGGCCGAAGGCAGTGGGAAGTTTGCACATTTGCTGCCTTTCCTGGCTGGGGTTATCAATTATTCATCTTGTATTTCAAATTCAAAGTGCAGGCCCTTTATTGAGCCTTCTTGGTAACTACCACCCGTGAATGGCAGTGGGTAATTGGCACACTTGTGTCCCTTCTACCGCGCAGTGTGTGTACTTTGTGCACTTTCTTGCCTCCTCAGATGTGGTACCCATTTCTCAGGCTCCCACTGCGTAATCAGACGCCCTGTCTGTATAATGAACTGGAAAACCAAACACCCAATTCCCTTACAAGGCAGTGGGTAGTTTGCACATCTGCAGCCTTTCTTATTTTTCACCTTATTCATCTTCCACTCAATCAACACATCATCCACACATACACACGCCTACTTGCTGCCTTTCTTGGCTGGGGTTATCAATTATTCTTGAATTTCATATTCTGATTCAAAGTCAAGGCCCTTTATCGAGCCTTTTTGCTGTAGCTACTACCCCGGCCGAAGGCAGTGAGAAACTTCCTCACTTGCTGACTTACTTAGCTGGGGTTATAAATTATTGTTCAATTTCATATTCTGATTCAAATTCAAGGTCCTTTATCGAACCTTTTTGTTGTAACTACTTCCCAGGCAGTGGGTAATTTGCACACTTGCAGCCTTTCCTATTTTCACCTTATTCATCTTCCACTCAATCAACACATCATCCATACGTACAAACACCTACTTGCTGCCTTTCTTGGCTGTGGTTATCAACTATTCTTCTAATTAATTTTCCTATTCAAAGTGCAGGCCCTTTATCGAGCCTTTTTGTTGTAACAACTACCCCGGCCGAAGGCAGTAAGAAATTTGCTCAATTGCAGCCTTTCTTGGCTGGAGTTATCAATTATTCTTCAATTTCATATTCCTATTCAAAGTACAGGCCCTTTATCGAGCCTTTTTGTTGTAACAACTACCCTGGCCGAAGGCAGTGTGAAATTTGCACACTTTCTGCCTTTCTTGGCTAGGGTTATCAATTATTCTTGAATTTCATATTCTGATTCAAAGTCAAGGCCCTTTATCGAGCCTTTTTGTTGTCGCTACTACCCAAGCCGAAGGCAGTGGAAAATTTGCACACTTGCTGTCTTTCTTGGCTGGGGTTATCAATTCTTCTTCTTGTAATTCAAATTCAAAGTGCAGGCCCTTTATTGAGCCTTCTTGATAACTACTACCCGTGAATGGCAGTGGGAAATTTGCACACTTGCGACCTTTCTTGCATCCTTTCTACCGCAAAGTGTGTGTACTTTGTGCTCTTGCTTGCTGCTTAGATGTGGTACCCGTTTCTCAGGCTCCCACTGCGGAGTCCGACGCCCTGTCGGTGTAATGGACTGGAAACCAAACACACACTTCCCCTACAAGGAAGTGGGTTGTTTGCGCGTCTGCAGCCTTTCTTATTTTTCACCTTATTCATCTTCCACTCAATCAACACATCATCCACACATACACAAACCGGTAGTGAGACAAAATATCGAGATTAAAATATTGATATACATTAATATCGAAGTTTTAATATCGATGCGTAAAATATCGACAGACAGAATATCGTTTTTTAAGGTATGTATGTTAATAATATCGAAATTTACTAATATCGAAATTTTGTTTAGTGTTATGTATTTTATTATGTTGTTTATATGTTTGTTAAACATGTTTTGTAATGTATGTTTGAAAATTTGTAAATTTGTTTACATTTTGCGTTTTAGTATCAGAGCGGGTTGTGGGTTTATAGGGGAATAGGGTGGGAAGTAATTTAATAATAATTAATTAATTAATATATGTTTGTAAATATTTTTAATTAATAATTAATTGGTAATTAATTAATATTAATTAGTTAATTAATTAATATAATTTTGTACATATTTTTTATTAATAATTAATTGGTAATTAATTAATATGAATTCGTTAGTTACATTAATTAGAGTAATTTTTTTATATATATAATTTTTTGTTTTTGTTAATTAATTAATTGGGGAAAAATAATATTAATTAGTAAATTAAATTAATTACAGCTAATGTGCTAATATATTTACTTTATTGTTATTGTTAATTAAGAATTAATTGGTAATTGAATAATATTAATTATGTAATTAAATTATTTAGAGTTAATGTGCTAATATATTTACTTTATTGTTATTGTTAATTAATAATTAATTGGTAATTAAATAATATTAATTATGTAATTAAATTATTTAGAGTTAATGTGCTAATATATTTAATTTTTTGTTAGGGTTCAGGGTCAGTTTTCAGTTTTTGGGTAAAAGGGTATTTTTAGTGTTCAGGGTCAGTTTTCAGTTTTTGGGTAAAGGGGTATTTTTAGTGTTCAGGGTCAGTTTTCAGTTTTTGGGTAAAGGGGTATTTTTAGGGTTCAGGGTCAGTTTTCAGTTTTTGGGAAAATGGGTATTTTTAGGGTTCAGGGTCAGTTTTGGGTTTTTGGGTAAATGGGTATTTTTAGGGTTCAGGGTCAGTTTTTAGTTTTTGGGTAAAGATAAATTTTTAGGGTTCAGGGTCAGTTTTGGGTTTTTGGGTAAAGGGGTATTTTTAGTGTTCAGGGTCAGTTTTCAGTTTTTGGGTAAAGGGGTATTTTTAGGGTTCAGGGTCAGTTTTGGGTTTTTGGTATTTTTAGGGTTCAGGGTCAGTTTTCAGTTTTTGGGAAAAGGGGTATTTTTAGGGTTCAGGGTCAGTTTTGGGTTTTTGGGTAAATGGGTATTTTTAGGGTTCAGGGTCAGTTTTCAGTTTTTGGGTAAAGGTAAATTTTTAGGGTTCAGGGTCAGTTTTGGGTTTTTGGGTAAAGGGGTATTTTTAGGGTTCAGGGTCGGTTTTGGGTTTTTGGGTAAAAGGGTATTTTTAGGGTTCAGGGTCAGTTTTGGGTTTTTGGGTAAAGGGGTATTTTTAGGGTTCAGGGTCAGTTTTGGGTTTTTGGGGTACAGGGGTGTTTTTAGGGTTCAGGGTCAGTTTTGGGTTTTTGGGGTACAGCGGTACAGGGTAAAAATAAAATAAATTTAAATTTAAATTAAATCAATTAAATGAAATTAAAAAAATTAAATTACATTAAATTATATTAAATTAAATTATATCATTTTCAATTTTTTTAAATTAAAAAAAGTAATATATACTTACGAATACTTACGTTGTAATGGTATGCGTTGTAAATACATGCGTTTTAATAGTTTTTGCGTTAATTTATATGTAGAGTTTTTCATTTATTTTAAATGTGTATGTATTAGTTTTAATTTTTTAATTATGTTTTAATGTTTTTTTTTAATATTTGTAAATGTATTTGTATTTTAAAATTATTTTTACATTATTATTAATATATTTAAAAAAACGATATGTTTATTTTCGATATTTTTGTACTACGATATTAATGTTTCGATATTTTTGTACTTACCTTTATGAAGATAGGACTCCGATATTTTTGATTTCGATATTTTTGTGTCGATATTTTTGTATGTAGATATTCTGTCTGTCGATATTATGTCATAGATTCACACAAACCTACTTGCTGCCTTTTTTGGCTGGGGTAATCAATTTTTCTTCAAATTCATATACTGATTCATAGTCAAGGCCCTTAATCAAGCCTTTTTGTTGTAGCTACTACCCCGGCCGAAGTCAGTGGGAAAACTGCACACTTGCTGACTTTCTTGGCTGGGGTTATCAATTATTGTTCAATTTCATATTCTGATTCAAAGTCAAGGCCCCTTATCGAGCCTTTTTTGTTGTAACTACTTCCCCGGCTGAAGGCAGCGGGTAATTTGCACACTTGCAGCCTTTCCTATTTTCACCTTATTCATCTTCCACTCAATCAACACATCATCCACACGTGTACACACCTACTTGCTGCCTTTCTTGGCTGTGGTTATCAACTATTTTTCTATTTCATATTTCTATTCAAAGTGCAGGCCCTTTATCGAGCCTTTTTGTTGTTACAACTACGCCGGATGAAGGCAGTGGTAAATTTGCACGCTTGCTGATTTTCTTGGCTGGGGTTATCAATTATTCTTCAATTTCATATTCTGATTAAAAGTCAAGGCCCTTTATCAAGCCTTTTTGTTGTAGCTACTACCCCGGCTGAAGGCAGTGGGAAATTTGTGAACTTGCTGCCTTTCTTGGCTGTGGTAATCAATTATTCTTCTTGTAATTCAAATTCAAAGCGCAGACATTTTATTGATCCTTCTTGGTAACTACTACCATCGAATGGCAGTGGGTAATTTATACACTTGCGTCCTTTCTTACGTCCTTTCTCCGCTCAGTGTGTGTACTTTGTGCACTTGCTTGCCTCCTTAGATATGGAACCCGTTTTTAAGGCTTCCACTGCGGAATCCGACGCCCTATCTGTGTAATGAGCTGGAAATCCAAAGATTCGCTTCACTGACAAGGCAGTGGATAGTTTGCATGTCTCCAGCCTTTCTTATTTTTCACCTTATTCATCTTCCACTCAATCAACACATCATCCACACATACACACACCTACTTGCTGCCTTTTTTGGCTAGGGTTATCAACTATTCTTCAATTTTATATTCCTATTCAAAGTGCAGGCCCTTTATAGAGCATTTTTGTTGTAACAACTACCCCGACGGAAGGATGTGGGAAATTTCCGCACTTGCTGCCTTTCTTGGCTGGGGTTATCAATTATTGTTCAATTTCATATTCTGATTCAAAGTCAAGGCCCTTTATCGAGCCTTTTTGTTGTAACTACTTCCTCGGCTGAAGGCACTGGGTAATTTGCACACTTGCAGCATTTTTTATTTTTCACCTTATTCATCTTCCAGTCAATCAACAAAGCATCCACACGTACACACACCTACTTACTGCCTTTCTTGGCTGTGGTTATCAACTATTCTTCTATTTCATATTCCTATCCAAAGTCCAAGGCCCTTTATCGAGCCTTTTTGTTGTAGCTACTACCCTGGCCGAAGGCAGGAGGAAATTTGCACACTTGCTGCCTTTCTTGGCTGGGGTTATCAAGTATTCTTCTAGTAATTCAAATTCAAAGTGCAGGCCCTTGATTGAACCTTCTTGGTAACTACTACCCGTGAATGGCAGTGGGTAATCTCCACACTTGCGTCCTTTCTTGCGTCCTTTCTACCACACAGTGTGTGTACTTTCTGCACTTGCTTGCCTCCTTAGAAGTGGTACCCGTTTCTCAGGCTCCACTGCGGAATCCGACGCCCTGTCGGTGTAATGGTCTGGAAAACCAAACAGTCACTTCCCTTACAAGGCAGTGGTTAGTTTGCGTGTCTGCAGCCTTTCCTATTTTTCACCTTATTCATCTTCCACTCAATCAACACATCATCGACACATACACACACCTACTTGCTGCCTTTTTTGGAAGGGGTTATCAATTATTCTTCAATTTCATATTCTGATTCAAAGTCAAGGCCCTTTATCGAGCCTTTTTGTTGTAGCTACTACTCCGGCCGAAGGCAGTGGAAAACATCCTCACTTGCTTACTTTCTTAGCTGGGGTTATAAATTATTGTTCAATTTCATATTCTGATTCAAATTCAAGGCCCTTTATCGAGCCTTTTTGTTGTAACTACTTCCCCGACTGAAGGCAGTGGGTAATTTGCACACTTGCAGCCTTTCTTATTTTTCACCTTATTCATCTTCCACTCAATCAACACATCATCCACACGTACACACACCTACTTGCTAACTTTCTTGGCTGTGGTTATCAACTATTCTTCTAATTCATTTTCCTATTCAAAGTGCAGGCCCTTTATCGAGCCTTGTTGTTGTAACAACTACCCTGGCCGAAGGCAGTACAACATTTGCTCACTAGCTGCCTTTCTTGGCTGGGGCTATCAATTATTTTTGAATTTCATATTCTGATTCAAAGTCAAGGCCCTTTATCGAGCCTTTTTGTTGTAGCTACTACACCGGCCGAAGGCAGTGGGACAATTCCGCACTTGCTGCCTTTCTTGGCTGGGGTTATCAATTATTGTTCAATTTCATATTCTGATTCAAAGTCAAGGCCCTTTATCAAGCCTTTTTGTTGTAACTACCTCCCTTGGTGAAGGCAATGGGTAATTTGCACACTTGCACCTTTTTTTATTTTTCACCTTCTTCATCTTCCACTCAATCAATACATCATCCCCACGTACACACACCTACTTGCTGCCTTTCTTGGCTGTGGTTATCAACTATTCTTCTATTTCATATTCCTATTCAAAGTCAAGGCCCTTAATCGAGCCTTTTTGTTGTAGCTACTACCCCGGCCGAAGGCAGTGGGAAAACTGCGCACTTGCTGACTTTCTTGGCTGGGGTTATCAATTATTGTTCGATTTCATATTCTGATTCAAAGTCAAGGCCCCTTATCGAGTCTTTTTTGTTGTAACTACTTCCCCGGCTGAAGGCAGCGGGTAATTTGCACACTTGCAGCCTTTCCTATTTTCACCTTATTCATCGTCCACTCAATCAACACATCATCTACACGTGTACACACCTACTTGCTGCCTTTCTTGGCTGTGGTTATCAACTATTTTTCTATTTCATATTTCTATTCAAAGTGCAGGCCCTTTATCGAGCCTTTTTGTTGTTAGAACTACGCCGGATGAAGGCAGTGGTAAATTTGCACGCTTGCTGCCTTTCTTGGCTGGGGTTATCAATTATTCTTCAATTTCATATTCTGATTAAAAGTCAAGGCCCTTTATCAAGCCTTTTTGTTGTAGCTACTACCCCGGACGAAGGCAGTGGGAAATTTGTGTACTTGCTGCCTTTCTTGGCTGTGGTAATCAATTCTTCTTCTTGTAATTCAAATTCAAAGTGCAGACATTTTATTGATCCTTCTTGGTAACTACTACCCGCGAATGGCAGTGGCTAATTTACACACTTGCGTCCTTTCTTACGTCCTTTCTCCGCTCAGTGTGTGTACTTTGTGCACTTGCTTGCCTCCTTAGATATGGAACCCGTTTCTAAGGCTTCCACGGCGGAATCCGACGCCCTATCTGTGTAATGAGCTCGAAATCCAAAGATTCGCTTCACTGACAAGGCAGTGGGTAGTTTGCATGTCTCCAGCCTTTCTTATTTTTCACCTTATTCATCTTCCACTCAATCAACACATCATCCACACATACACACACCACCTTGCTGCCTTTTTTAGCTGGGGTTATCAACTATTCTTCAATTTTATATTCCTATTCAAAGTGCATGCCCTTTATCGAGCCTTTTTGTTGTAACAACTACCCCGGCGGAAGGATGTGGGAAATTTCCGCACTTGCTGCCTTTCTTGGCTGGGGTTATCAATTATTGTTCAATTTCATATTCTGATTCAAAGTCAAGGCCCTTTATCTAGCCTTTTTGTTGTAACTACTTCCCTGGCTGAAGGCAATGGGTAATTTGCACACTTGCACCTTTTTTTATTTTTCACCTTCTTCATCTTCCACTCAATCAATACATCATCCCCACGTACACACACCTACTTGCTGCCTTTCTTGGCTGTGGTTATCAACTATTCTTCTATTTCATATTCCTATTCAAAGTGCAGGCCCTTTATCGAGCCTTTTTGTTGTAACAACCACCCTGGCCGAAGGCAGTACGACATTTGCTTGCTTCTGCCTTTCTTGGCTGGGGTTATCAATTATTCTTCAATTTCATATTCAGATTCAAAGTCAATGCCCTTTATCGAGCCTTTTTGGTGTAGCTCCTACCCCGACCGAAGGCAGTGGGAAATGTGCACACTTGCTGCCTTTCTTGGCTGGCGTTATCAATTATTTTTGAATTTCATATTCTGATTCAAAGTCAAGGCCCTTTATCGAGCCTTTTTGTTGTAGCTACTACCCCGGCGGAAGGCAGTGACACATTTCCGCACTTGCTGCCTTTCATGGCTGGGGTTATCAATTATTGTTCAATTTCATATTCTGATTCAAATGCAAAAACAACAATTTATGGACAGAATGCAGAACAATGTCATACATTCACCCTAGTACAGAGATCTGGGTCTAAATCCATTGTTTTTTTGCACTCCACACCACCCCAGTTCAGACATGGCCATATGCAAATCAGCGTTGACCCTTTGCCTCATGGGAACAGTCCAGCCCGAACTGCCAATCCATGTCTTTCCTGGACTGGAATCGAGTATCCTAGGACTGGTTTCTGGCTATCAGCCGTCTTCAGCCAGGATAGCTTCACTCCAGTGGTCTGGAGAGCATGGGACTCACGTCTGAGCATACCCATCCCACTCGGGGTGACAAATGCAAAAACAACGATTGATGGACAGAATGCAGAACAATGTCATACATTCACCCCAGTACAGAGATCTGGGCCTAAATCCAACGTTTTTTTGCACTCCACACCACCCCAGTTCAGACATGGCCATATGCAAATCAGCCTTGACCCTGTGCCTCATGGGAACAGTCCAGCCCGAACTGCCAAGCCATGTATTTCCTGGACCGGAATCAAGCATCCTAGGACCGGTTTCTGGCTATCAGCCGTCTTCAGCCAGGATAGCTTGATTCCAGTGGTGTGGAGAGCATGGGACTCACGTCTGAGCATACCCATCCCACTCGGGGTAACAAATGCAAAAACAACAATTGATGGACAGCATGCAGAACAAAGTCATACATTCACCCCAGTACAGAGATCTGGGCCTAAATCCATTTTTTTGCACTCCCCACCACATTAGTTCAGACATGGCCATATGCAAATCAGCCTTGACCCTGTGCCTCATGGGAACAGTCCAGCCCGAACTGCCAAGCCATGTCTTTCCTGGACTGGAATCAAGCATTCTAGGACCGGTTTCTGGCTATCAGCCGTCTTCAGCTAGGATAGCTTGACTCCAGTGGTGTGGAGAGCATGGGACTCACGTCTGAGCATACCAATCCCACTCGGGGTGACAAATGCAAAAACAAAAATTGATGGACAGAATGCAGAACAATGTCATACATTCACCTCAGTACAGAGATCTGGGCCTAAATCCATCATTTTTTTGCACTCCACACCACCTCAGTTGAGACATGGCCCTATGTAAATCAGCCTGAGTCAAGCTATCCTGGCTGAAGATGGCTAATAGCCAGAAACCGGTTCTAGGATGCTTGATTCTGGTCCAGGAACGACATGGCTTGGCAGTTCGGGCTGGACTGTTCCCATGAGGCACAGGGTCAAGGCTGATTTGCATATGGCCATGTCTGAACTGGGGTGGTGTGGAGTGCAAAAAAACGATGGATTTAGACCCAGATCTCTGTACTGGGGTGAATGTATGACATTGTTCTGTATTCTGTCCATCAATTGTTGTTTTTGCATATTCTGATTCAAAGTCTAGGCCCTTTATCGAGCCTTTTTGTTGTAACTACTTCCCCGGCAAAAGGCAGTGGTTAATTTGCACAGTTGCAGCCTTTCTTATTTTTCACCTTATTCATCTTCAACTCAATCAACACATCATCCACATATACACAAACCTACTTGCTGCCTTTTTTGGCTGGGGTTATCAACTATTTTTCTATTTCATATTTCTATTCAAAGTGCAGTCCCTTTATCGAGCCTTTTTGTTGTTAGAACTACGCCGGATGAAGGCAGTGGTAAATTTGCACGCTTGCTGCCTTTCTTGGCTGGGGTTATCAATTATTCTTCAATTTCATATTCTGATTAAAAGTCAAGGCCCTTTATCAAGCCTTTTTGTTGTAGCTACTACCCCGGCCGAAGGCAGTGGGAAATTTGTGTACTTGCTGCCTTTCTTGGCTGTGGTAATCAATTATTCTTCTTGTAATTCAAATTCAAAGTGCAGACATTTTATTGATCCTTCTTGGTAACTACTACCCGCGAATGGCAGTGGGTAATTTACACACTTGCGTCCTTTCTTACGTCCTTTCTCCGCTCAGTGTGTGTACTTTGTGCACTTGCTTGCCTCCTTAGATATGGAACCCGTTTCTAAGGCTTCCACTGCGGAATCCGACGCCCTATCTGTGTAATGAGCTGGAAATCCAAAGATTCACTTCACTGACAAGGCAGTGGGTAGTTTGCATGTCTCCAGCCTTTCTTATTTTTTACCTTATTCATCTTCCACTCAATCAAAAAATCATCCACACATACACACACCACCTTGCTGCCTCTTTTGGCTGGGGTTATCAACTATTCTTCAATTTTATATTCCTATTCAAAGTGCAGGCCCTTTATCGAGCCTTTTTGTTGTAACAACTACCCCGGCGGAAGGATGTGGGAAATTTCCGCACTTGCTGCCTTTCTTGGCTGGGGTTATCAATTATTGTTCAATTTCATATTCTGATTCAAAGTCAAGGCCCTTTATCGAGCCTTTTTGTTGTAATTACTTCCCCGGCTGAAGGCACTGGGTAATTTGCACACTTGCAGCATTTTTTATTTTTCACCTTATTCATCTTCCAGTCAATCAACAAAGCATCCACACGTACACACACCTACTTACTGCCTTTCTTGGCTGTGGTTATCAACTATTCTTCTATTTCATATTCCTATCCAAAGTCCAAGGCCCTTTATCGAGCCTTTTTGTTGTAGCTTCTACCCTGGCCGAAGGCAGTAGGAAATTTGCACATTTGCTGCCTTTCTTGGCTGGGGTTATCAAGTATTCTTCTAGTAATTCAAATTCAAAGTGCAGGCCCTTGATTGAACCTTCTTGGTAACTACTACCCGTGAATGGCAGTGGGTAATCTCCACACTTGCGTCCTTTCTTGCGTCCTTTCTACCACACAGTGTGTGTATTTTCTGCACTTGCTTGCCTCCTTAGAAGTGGTACCCGTTTCTCAGGCTCCCACTGCGGAATCCGACGCCCTGTCGGTGTAATGGTCTGGAAAACCAAACAGTCACTTCCCTTACAAGGCAGTGGGTAGTTTGCGTGTCTGCAGCCTTTTATATTTTTCACCCTATTCATCTTCCACTCAATCAACACATCATCCACACATACACACACCTACTTGCTGCCTTTTTTGGAAGGGGCTATCAATTATTCTTCAATTTCATATTCTGATTCAAAGTCAAGGCCCTTTATCGAGCCTTTTTGTTGTAGCTACTACTCCGGCCGAAGGCAGTGGAAAATTTGTGCACTGGCTACCTTTCTTGGCTGGGGTTACAATTATTCTTGAATTTCATATTCTGATTCAAAGTCAAGGCCCTTTATCGATCCTTTTTGTTGTAGCTACTACCCCGGCCGAAGGCAGTGAGAAACATCCTCACTTGCTGACTTTCTTAGCTGGGGTTATAAATTATTGTTCAATTTCATATTCTGATTCAAATTCAAGGCCCTTTATAGAGCCTTTTTGTTGTAACTACTTCCCCGACTGAAGGCAGTGGGTAATTTGCACACTTGCAGCCTTTCCTATTTTTCACCTTATTCATCTTCCACTCAATCAACACATCATCCACACGTACACACACCTACTTGCTGCATTTCTTGGCTCTGGTTATCAACTATTCTTCTATTTCATATTCCTATTCAAAGTCAAGGTCCTTTATCGAGCCTTTTTGATAACTACTACCCGTGAATGGCAGTGGGTAATTTGCACACTTGCGTCCTTTATTGCGTACTTTCTACCGCACAGTGTGTGTACTTTGTGCACTTTCTTGCCTCCTTAGATGTGGTACCCATTTCTCAGGCTCCCACTGCGGAATCCGATGCCCTGTCTGTATAATGAACTAGAAAACCAAACACCCAACTCCCTTACAAGGCAGTTTATAGTTTGCACATCTGCAGCCTTTCTTATTTTTCACCTTATTCATCTTCCACTCAATCAACACATCATCCACACACCTACTTGCTGCCTTATTTGGCTGGGGTTATCAATTATTCTTCAATTTCATATTCTGATTCAAAGTCAAGGCCCTTTATCAAGCCTTTTTGCTGTAACTACTTCCCCGGCTGAAGGCAGTGGGTAATTTGCACACTTGCAGCCTTTCTTATTTTTCACCTTATTCAAATAAGAGAGAGGAAAGAAAACATGTTATAGGGAAAACAAAGAATAATTAATCTTGCTTTCAATCTTCTGCAAATATTTGCATCTAATCAGAGAGCATTCTGGAAGCATTATGCATAGCCTCATATTGCTAAACTTTGAAACCGTGTGTCCACATTTTTATACCGGAACCACTGTCTGTAGTGCAGTCAGAACCTAAATTTACTGAGAGCGTCAGCATAATAATGAAGGCTCTCAATTATTGAACCATAAATACAAGTTTGAACAGCATCACATATGCACACACATATTAACTAAACTGCAGTCAGTGCCCTTCCCTGATCCTTAATGTGGTACTGCAAACTGGTAGCCAAAGTGTTTGTGCTGCAGGAGGTTGGGTCTGCTTGTCCAAAGGACAAAATGCACATTAAAACTTGTTACACTTGACCCCAAACAATAGGCCTGGGCGTCGGGCTATAGGATTTCCACATCCCTGTTGAAGCCTTTCTTGGCTGGGGTTATCAATTATTCTTCAATTTCATATTCTGATTCAAAGTCAAGGCCCTTTATCAAGCGTTTTTGTTGTAGCTACTACCCCGGCCGAAGGCAGTGGGGAGTTTGCACACTTGCTGCCTTTCCTGGCTGGGGTTATCAATAATTCTTCTTGTATTTCAAATTCAAAGTGCAGGCCCTTTATTGAGCCTTCTTGGTAACTACCACCCGTGAATGGCAGTGGGTAATTTACACACTTGCGTCCTTTCTACCGCACAGTGTGTGTACTTTATGCACTTTCTTGCCTCCTTAGATGTGGTACCCATTTCTCAGGGTCCCACTGCAGAATCCGACGCCCTGTCTGTATAATGAACTGGAAAACGAAACACCAAATTCCCTTACAAGGCAGTGGGTAGCTTGCACATCTGCAGCCTTTCTTATTTTTCACCTTATTCATCTTTCACTCAATCAACACATCATCCACACATACACCCACCTACTTGCTGCCTTTTTTGGCTGGGGTTATCAATTATTCTTCAATTTAATATTCTTATTCAAAGTCAAGGCCCTTTAACGAGCCTTTTTTTTGTAGCTACTCCCCTGGCCGAGCCTTTTTGTTGTAGGTACTACCCTGGCCGAAAGCAGTGGGAAATTTCTGCATTTGCTGCCTTTCTTGGCTTGGGTTATCAATTATTGTTCAATTTCATATTCTGATTCAAAGTCAAGGCCCTTTATCGAGCCTTTTTTCTTGTAACTACTTCCCCGGCTGAAGGCACTGGATAATTTGCACACTTGCAGCCTTTCTTATTTTTCACCTTATTCATCTTCTACTCAATCAACACATCATCCACACATACACAAACATACGTGCTGCCTTCCTTGGCTGTGGTTATCAACTATTCATCTATTTCATATTCCTATTCAAATTGCAGGCCCTTTATTGAGCTCTTTTGTTGTAACAACTACCCCAGCCAAAGGCAGTGGGAAATTTCCGCACTTGCTGCCTTTCTTGGCTTGGGTTATCAATTATTGTTCAATTTCATATTCTGATTCAAAGTCAAGGCCCTTTATCGGGCCTTTTTATTGTAGCTACTACCCTGGCCGAAGGCAGTAGGAAATTTGCACACTTGCTGCCTTTCTTGGCTGGGGTTATCAATTCTTCTTCTTGTAATTCAAATTCAAAGTGCAGGCCCTTTATTGGGCCTTCTTGTTAACAACTATCCATGAATGGCAGTGGGTAATTTGCACACTTGCGTCCTTTCTTGCATCCTTTCTACTGCACAGTGTGTGTACTTTGTGCACTTGCTTGCCTCCTTAGTAAGGTACCCGTTTCTCAGGCTCCCACTGTGGAATCCGACGCCCTATCTGTGTAATGAGCTGGAGATCCAAAGATCCACTTCACTGACAAGGCAGTGGGTAGTTTGTGTGTCTCCAGCCTTTCTTATTTTTCAACTTATTCATCTCCCACTCAATCAACACACCATCCACACATACACACACCTACTTGCTGCCTTTCTTGGCTGTGGTTATCAACTATTCTTCTATTTCATATTCCTATTCAAAGTGCAGGCCCTTTATCAAGCCTTTTTTGTTGTAACTATTTCCCCGGCTGAAGACAGTGGGTAATTTGCACACTTGCAGCCTTTCTTATTTTTCACCTTATTCATCTTCCACTCAATCAACACATCATCCACACGTACACACACCTACTTGCGGCCTTTCTTGGCTGTGGTTATCAACTATTCTTCTATTTCATATTCTGATTCAAAGTCAAGGCCCTTAATCAAGCCTTTTTGTTGTAGCTACAACCCCGGCCGAAGGCAGTGGGAAATGTGTGCAGTTGCTGACTTTGTTGGCTGGGGTTATCAATTATTCTTCTTGTATTTCAAATTCAAAGTGCAGGCCCTTTATTGAGCCTTCTTGATAACTACTACCCGTGAATGGCAGTGGGTAATTTGCACACTTGCGTCCTTTATTGCGTACTTTCTACCGCACAGTGTGTGTACTTTGTGCACTTTCTTGCCTCCTTAGATGTGGTACCCATTTCTCAGGCTCCCACTGCGGAATCCGATGCCCTGTCTGTATAATGAACTAGAAAACCAAACACCCAATTCCCTTACAAGGCAGTTTATAGTTTGCACATCTGCAGCCTTTCTTATTTTTCACCTTATTCATCTTCCACTCAATCAACACATCATCCACACACACACACACCTACTTGCTGCCTTTTTTGGAAGGGGTTATCAATTATTCTTCAATTTCATATTCTGATTCAAAGTCAAGGCCCTTAATCGAGCCTTTTTGGTGTAGCTACTACCCCGGCCGAAGGCAGTGGGAAATGTGCGCACTTGCTGACTTTCTTGGCTTGAGTTACCAATTATTGTTCAATTTCATATTCTGATTCAAAGTCAAGGCCCTTTATCGAGCCTTTTTGTTGTAACTACTTCCCCGGCTGAAGGCAGTGGGTAATTTGCACACTTGCAGCCTTTCCTATTTTTCACCTTATTCATCTTCCACTCAATCAACACATCACCCACACGTACACACACCTACTTGCTGCCTTTCTTGGCTGTGGTTATCAACTATTCTTCTATTTCATATTTCTATTCAAAGTGCAGGCCCTTTATCGAGCCTTCTTGGTAACTACTACCCGTGAATGGCAGTGGGAAATTTGCACACTTGCTGCCTTTCTTGCCTAGGGTTATCAGTTATTCTTGAATTTCATATTCTGAATTAAAGTCAAGGCCCTTTATCGAGCCTTTTTGTTATAGCTACTACCTCGGCCAAACACAACACGACATTGCAGGGCTATGGAAAGCATCTAAATCTACAGCACTACATGCCAAAAAGAAATGCTTACTGTGTAAGTGACATATTCCATCTGTAAGATGTAAGATCTGTCATGCGGAATTGAGGTGTATAGTGCGGTGACATCAATGGTGCAGATGCACCAGTGTTTTTGCGCATAAAGTTGAATGAGTTCTAACTTTTGTAGGGAGTCTGTTGTGTCCCTTGTGTAGGTGCACCACTTTTGTACAAACTTTTGCAGGTAATGATCTAGAAATCTACCCACTGTGTCAAAAAGTAACCCGCATCCTGATACTATCGGCCTGAAAGGTGGATCAATTGGATTTTTGTGGATCTTCGGAATCATGTAAATTCGCTGTCTCCTTGGGTTGTTAGCTGTTAAAAATAGTTTGCAAAATGTGTCGATATGGCCCATTTCTTCAGCCTGATTCAAAAGATCCTGTAACATGATTAGTAATTGTACTGTTGGATCATTTGCCAGTTTCATGTAAGTTGCCTCACCCGAGACATGTTCATTAACCTTGGATATGTAATATGTGGTGTCCATCATGATCAAAACCCCGCCCTTGTCAGACAGTTTGAACATCAAAGTTGTATTGTTGGCATTAGATTTGATGTTTTCTTTCATGCACATTAATGTTGCAATGTTGTGTCTTCTTGTAGTTTATTTAGCCAGATCCTTCTTAACCAAATCCTCAAAGACATCCAACATTTTGTGCGAAATGGGTGGCTAAAAATTACTTTGTGGTTTAAACTTAGCTGTCTCATCACTGAGATCTTCAATTCGAGGTTCCATGACGTTAGTAAAATAGTGTTTAAGGCGTAATTCGCGCATGAACCTGTAGACTTCGACTTCAGTGTCGAGTTTTGTTGTGTCAGTGGCTGGTACGAATGACATGCCCTTGGATAATAACTTTGATTGTTGGGGCATAAGGGTTACTGAGGAGATATTGATGATTAGGCTTTGGTCTTGCTCCGCTGATTTATTCTTCCCTTTTCCTCGCCTAGTTTTATTGCTGGTTCTACTGTTTTTGTTTGGCTCAATGATGGAGGAGGGTTTGAATCCAGAGCCTGAGACAAAAAAGCTGTTGAGGAAGGTAACGATTTCTGTGGCAAACTAGTTTCACCAGATTGAGTAGACGGTCCTGACACGGATGTGACAATATCTGTTACTGGTGGACGATTGGTGGCTGCATCCTGTTCTGTTGCTACACTCTCCTCCAAAGATGTGTGTGCTTTCAGTTGATTAAATCTGCGTCCGGCATAGATCTCCGCCCACGTATACACCTCATTTAAATTATAATCGATGGTGTCTCTACAAAAATTCCGTATTTTCCCCTCTTGCAATTCCTTGTTATACTTTTTAAGTTTTTGGTTGATGTCATCCAGAGTTATTTTCCAAGTGTCTTGTTCAACCTGTCTTTCAAACTCCTTCTTAAGATCAAACATCTCTTCATCCAATTCTTGTATTGTTCTGGACAGTTGTTCAATGATTAACAAAATTAAATCCAATGAGCACTTGTTTAGAATGGAAAACCACTTTTCCATAAATACCGGGTTGAGATGTAGTCTGAATAGCATGGGTCTGATGGATAGCCTTAAACCTCTTGGAATACGCTTGGCGCGATGATATTGCATGAGTGTTGACGCATGTAACCTTTGATTTAATTGACGGCGAGTCAAATATTCCAGTTGTCTAATTTGTTGTGAGATCGATCCTCCGCGTGTGTCCGATAACTTTACTCCTTGTATAAGTGCGTATATTTCTGTTGCTTCCTCATTGGTGTATGCCAAAGTGGTTGCACGGTTGTCCGTGATGCTTGAGATAGAATCAAATGACATGTTGACTTCTGATGTATCGTAAATTAATGTGCGTGCTATCCCCTATGTTTTGGTCAGCAAAATAACTAATGTGGGGGCGGGGGATGCACTACCTGATAATCTAATTGTTCCTCTAATCTATTAATCAATGGTCTGTAACAAGGGGTGCGGACCCACTGCCTGACGTGAGCCTGCAGGCTTTAATCAATAGTATTATGACAGGAAAAAATCCCTGCTTGTGGGTAGCACTGTTCCTGTGGCAACTAATGCCAAAAGTATTATAAAAAATATTCAATTCAATCTAAAGAATTTTATAACAATATTTTAACAAACAAATGTTTTTTACTTCTATCTGTGTTCACTTCACAGCATTAGAAATTGTGTTAATACATGGAATTATAATGCAAACCGTATATAAACAATGTACTTTAGTGGATTACAACTCCACCCATTTTCTCAGAAAACCAATTACAATATGCAACATCTGTTGTAAATATAAAGATATCACTTGCAGATTTTAGCAGACATGTAGAAAATTGGCCCAATGCATTTCGGGACATGGGTGGTCCCTTCGTCAGGGGCACATCTGTAAACAAACAGATAAATACACTTTTGTTATGTACATTTAAACAGAGGAAACTGCCTCAGCAACAAAAAGATTTTTGTAACAGGGAATTATTTTCTAATGGTGCCACATCCAACGTGTGACCTAATCAATTCATGTGCTTACACGTCATGAAAGACCATCAATGAAAACCTTAAAACCAATGCCTCAAACGAGAAAAGCCGTGTTACACAAGGTGCAAATGTAAATCCGTGAAACGATGTGCTGCTCATGTTTATATCGAATGTGG
This sequence comes from Lissotriton helveticus, assembly GCF_964261635.1. Classification (NCBI taxonomy): domain Eukaryota; kingdom Metazoa; phylum Chordata; class Amphibia; order Caudata; family Salamandridae; genus Lissotriton; species Lissotriton helveticus. Next base: position 350,218,263 of record NC_136072.1, on the reverse strand, counting down.
AATATAGTGTTGTTAACCGAAACAAGCTGCCAAGAGTTTTATTAAAATGGTGCAGAAGCGTGGCTCACCTGCTGTTTAATGGAGCATTAGGCTCCGTCCTAATCCGGTCCAATTCTTAACTGGCGCAAGTGATTATTCTGTAAATCAAAAAACTATAGTTGAAGATGTGTCTGTGCATTCCCAAAATTCTGAACCACCCATGATATGAAGACACTCTTACCAAGGGTAGATATCCCACTCTTTTGTGAGCCGGTATCGCTTGTAAACTCCTGTAAATTAGCGGAAACCTCATAAAGTACATACAACTAGCCGCCAAAACTGTGCCTGCTTATGACCAAACTGTTACTTACCGAGTACTATGTATATGTGTAGTTTACGAGTTTGAAGATATACCGTCAAAAACTGTGAAGGCAATAATGCACACAGTTTTAAAACCAATTCACATATAATAGTTATAAACTCTAATTCTGTCTGTAAACCGAGTTATCTGCTTACCCTCAATAAACGCGAGGGTGTCATACCGCCCGATGAGAATCGGTTCTGAAGCTTAGAGTGAATGTGCGATGCGATTTGGAGATAGAAATAGGACTGGTGGTATTAGTCAAGTCAATTCAAGTATAACTTTATTCGGGTAGATTAAAACCATCAAAGTGCAAACAAACAATTCATAAATACATACATTATTATCCTTGTTTCGTGGTATACACCATTTTTAAAAACCCAACCGATACAACATAGTCTAGTCCAGCATATTAAATCTAAAGTTAATAAATACAAATAATAATGCTAAAATTCTTACAATAATTCATAAATAAATTGTCCCATTTATGCAATCATCAGCCTCTTCCTGCGCCTAATGGCGCCTGTTAAATAGCTGGCAACCCCAAAACACACCAATGGCGATGCCAACATTTGTAAATAGGCTAACGCCGGCCTGACTTTTTTGAAGTTTTGACCTTTTAGGAGGGGGATAATAAATTTCCTGCACAGCGAGTTATAATACTCACAGAAAAATACCATATGAAGAGGATTTTGATCTGAGAAGTTGTCACAAGGGCAGGGTCTTATTTAACCTTCTTTAAAATAGCCTTTTGGAAAGACCAGTAGCCAGGAGACCATATTATGCTTAAATCTAATTAGGACAAACAGATGATAAGGTCTATTTATATATGTTAGATATGGTTGCAACAGACTATTTATGCTTAATGTGACAAAACTCCTCACTTTAGGTTTCACTAATTCCCTGTCTTCCCTACACAGCATAGTTCTATTCAAAAACTGCTGCTTCAAGTCTTTAATCACCAATTTGGACAGAAATCTTGGGTTTGAAAATAATTCAGGGCAACCAAGAAGGGCCATTTGAGACTTGATGTAGCGAATACAAGGTATATCTAAACCCTTGTCCAGCATAATGCAGTCTTGTATGATCAGCTGATTTAAGTTGGGAGCTGGTTGAGCCCAGATTCTTAGCCAGCACATTATGGGGGCAGCCGCGATCTGGTCTGAGATATACCCATCTCCAAGATCCTCATGGATATTAAAAACAGGGACAGAGTTGGAGCGAAAGTAGTTTTTGAAAGAAGCCATTTTCTACTGCCTGGATGTCACCCGTCTCTAAATAACCCCATAAGTTGCTCCCATAAGTCGCCATTGGGACGCACTTAGCATTATACATTTTTAAAAGAGCACGGATAGGTTTCGAGCCAATTTCTTTTGCGAATTCCTTGATGGCTCCCGAGGCTCGGGCTAAAGTGTTCCTTTTGTGCATACGCTGAGTAACCCAAGAGCGTTGGTCGTAAAAAGAACCCCCAAATAAGGGAAGGCAGACACCTTTGCTAGTTCAAAGTTCTTACAATAGAACGTAACCTTCCTTGCTCTAACAGAGCCGATGGACATAGAATGGGACTTCTTAAAATTCGTAACCAAATTCAGAGAGTCCATAAAATCAATAAAACAGTTTAAAAGAGTTTGAAGCCCTCTTGAGGTCCTTTCCAGCAGAATCGCATCGTCTGCGTGAAGCAGGGCTGGAATAAGTTTTGAGCCAGCGCTTGGGATGTCTTTGCAACTGGAAATTAAAGCGGCCCCTATATTGTTAATATAGAGGGTGAACAACAGGGGTGCCAAGATGCACCCCTGCCTCACCCCTCTTTTAACAGGCCAAGAATCTGTGAGACTGCCATCTTTATTATAACGCACAGAAGCTACTGTATTCTCATGCATGGCCGCCAAAAAGGAGACCAGAACTGCATCTAAACCCATTCCCTGCAGCATCAACCATAGCTTTGATCGATTTATGAGATCAAAGGCAGAGGATAGGTCCATAAATGCCAGATGCAGGTCCCCCCGCCTGGCTACAATGAACTTTCCAATTATTAAGTGAAGATTGAGACATTGACCCACGGTGCCTTTGCCCTGCCTAAACCCATATTGGAGGTCTGAAATGATATTATTTTGGTCCAGCTAATCCGTTAGTCGGGCAAGGACAACTTTCCACATAATTTTGGCTGTGGAGTCCAAGAGAGATATAGACCTATAACAGGCCGGGTCATCTCTGGCTCCCTTTTTAACAATCGGAATAATTTCAGCTTTGGCCCAAGACAGGGGAAAGCCAACCCTGGCGGCTGCATTAAAAACCTGAGTTAATAGTTTAGACCATAAAATGGGATCTGCTCTGTAAAGGGCTGCTGGGACAGCATCAGGGCCCGGCGCTTTCCCGCCTGCTGTTGACCTAATTGCCTCTATTACTTCACCCTCAGTAAAATGCAAAGGGGACGAGACAAAACCACTGTCTACTAACCTACCTGGGGATCCTTGCCTAACGTCACTATAGACACTTCCAAAGTGTTGCACCCATTTTTCTGGAGCAATGTGACAGTCAGAGACAAGATTGGAAGATTCGTCAAAAATAGGACTGTTCACCAAGCTCCAGAACCTAGAGCTGTTAGATAGGATAGTAGCTTGGCTTAGCTCCTCCCAAGCCATCTCCCTTAATTGTTTCTTCCTGTTCCGTACAACTGTTTTGTATGCCCTCCTTGTCTCCTTAATCCTATCTGTGTCTCTTGGCTTTCCCTTAAGCACATCCATAAGAGCTTTATGAGCTCTTGTGCAATTGTCATCAAACCACTTTTTAATCTTTACGGGCCTGATTTTGTAGGGGATTGTCAGGTTGGCTTCAACTTGTTTAGTAATCTGGTCAAAAGCATGCAAGACACTTACAAGGTCAGCCTCCTGATCTATACAGATGGCAAACTCCTCTGAGCAAGCACCGGTTAAGGTTTCAATAAAACTGTCTGGGGTAATTGAAACCCATCGTAGTCGACGTGCTCGGTCTTTTGGCACAATGTTACCATTACTTAAGTAAGCCAGGTGGGTAACTTTACCCCTGGAACAGATATTGAGGTTCAGGGTTAGTGGATTATGATCACTTAGGCAGTGGTCCGTTACCTCAAATATACCTAAGAGGTCCACCATAGAACCGGAGACTAGAATATAGTCAATGGTGCTATGATGGCCATGGCCAATATATGTTGGTGTTGGAGATGACAAATGCCCCTGAGTAGGACAATTCAAATTATGGTCAGATAAAAGGTTCTCTAGAAAAATTCCCGAGGTGGAATGCTCAAAATGCGTTATTCCGTGTGGGGAATATTCCTCGTCTAAATTTACAAAACAATCAGTTGGACAGACATGAATATTAAAATCACCTAGGACTAGTATGTAATAATGCGTGTTAGCCGTGGACTCGTAATCAATCAGACAAGTAGAGAGAGACCTTAGATGCTCTAGATCATCTTCCCTCGTGAAAGAATTATAAAAATTAATCACTAGCAGAGTAGGTAAATTCGTGGCTGTTAGCTCAACTGCTAAGATATTTGAAGAATATGAATCCATTAACTTGACTTTGTAGGCTAATTTTAAATTCACTAAAAGCAAAAGCCACCCACTAGCTTGCCCTATACTGGACGGTATAGCGTGTTTACAGAATGTTGAAAAACCATCCAAAAAGTAAGAATCTTGCGATTCCCACGTTTCCTGGAGGGCTACTATATCCGCACCAGCAAGAAATTGCTCCCAATTACTATCTCCCCTTTTGGACTTAAGACCGGCGATGTGCCAGGATAAGATTTTTAAAGTATCCTCCCTGGAAACACATCCAGCCATGTTAGTAATGGGATCAGAATGTAAATTGGGGCTTGATATTCCCACCGAGTAGGGGGCCATAAGTGGGATGTCAGGGATAACAGACAGGGGGTGAGCCTCTACCATTGCCTTATCATTTGGTGCGATCACAGGTACTGTATTAATGACATTTAGTCAGTCTTGATTATCAAACCCTGATAGAGCCTCAAACCTATTTATATCAGATGTAAAGCGGGGTATCTCATTTAGATTTCTCTCAGGAGGTGTATAAAAATAACCAAGTGGCAGAGCCCAAATGGAAGTAGAAGATAATGGACAAAGATCCTCGGCCTTTAGAATCATTTAAGCAACCAATGGGGTCCGAAAATTGACAACCACGCAATCCCCCGCTATGGACTTAGGAGACTGGCCAACCCAACCTACTCTACGGGCCATAATAATGTCATTGAACATGGGTGCCCTAAACCCTTTGTGTTTAGTCAGCCAATCCACTGTTTTGTTCCTCAGCTGTCCCCAGGATTCAGTTTGAACGGGTCTTAGCGCGGGAACACCGGCCAAGACCTCGACCAAAGATCAAGCCGCCGGGGGGAAATCCAAAGTGTCCCAAGCAGGCTTAATGGGCACTTGGGGTAACGATCTGAGGCCATCCCTCTGTGATGTTTGTGAGGCCATGACTTCACGATGGGTGGGCTCCGGGTGGAGCAGGGTTTGGGAATCTGGTTGCACCCCTTTTACAGACCCCCTAATCCCTTGTGAGTTTGTTCTCAATTGAGAAAAATGTCCCGCAGTGCCAGATAGATGCTGCTGGACCTTTGTGCAGTCAGTACGAACTTGAGGAACAGAGGTTTCTGTCACATCGTGGGCCCGTTCCATACTTCATCCCCCAGATCTTAACATAGAGCGTGCTTCAGTGCTCACCCCTCCCTCTGCATGGCAATTTTTGATCCCAACCTTTTCTGGATTTACTGTCAGGTCAGTGCCTTGTGTCAGCTGAGATAATTTTTCTTCAATTGCCCCCAGTCTATTCAGAAAAGGCGCTAAAAGCCCCATGATCAAGGATTCCATATGCTTCCAGTAATCTGGGTTACTTTCTTGTTCCCCTGCTAATGAAGTGTCCGCATTATGAATAACAAGGACACCATTCGCATGTCTCAAAGCCAACTTGCCACTAGCCCCCGAAGCTTGAGATTTAGTTTTGATTTTGGTACTGGCTCTAGGCCTCAAAGCAATCCCACCCCTTGCACGCTTGGTAGACGGTTCCCCAGTCCCCCCCTCTTGGGTTCTATCTATCTCTAGGGTGGAAGCACCTCCTGTGGCTTCATTATCATGGGTCATTCTTCTGGTTCTGGTGACTCGATCACCTCTATCTGCCCTTGGTGATTTTAACGGGGGTGGTAGCTGGGTGGTCAAAGCAACAGGGGAATCAGAATCAGGAACCTGGGATGGCCCCGGCAAGGCCATCTGAGTGGTTACACCAGGGGGAAGAGCTATAGCTGAATCACCTGGATTCCTCGGGGATAGCACTTCTGCTACATCCACATCAGGGATGCAGCAACTGGGTGGTAAGTTAAGGCGGCACTGTAGAAGGGTGGTATTAGATACTGAAAGAGGACTCGTAACAGCATCCCTGTGTAGTAAGAACGTTTGTGCCATATGTATGAACAAACCAATCTATAGAGAAAGTGCTTATACTCAGTGTATCCGGTGCGCATCGTTATCCTTAGGGAATCTGAGACTAATTGCGCGCAGTGAGTATGTCAATAATGTGCAATGGTGAAAAAAACACAACCGCATCCAACTTGTTGTGATAGTGCCGATCGATGGAATGTGGACCCCAAATTTTTTTATTTTAAAAGGGAGAGAAACATGAACAATGGTGAATCATGAATATAAATCACCAAAATCATCCTGTAAACATACGTCAATTGTTATCCCAGTGCTGCACACTATCTAATAAGACACACATTGCGTTGTTCACATTTCTCTCCCTTTTAAAAAAAAATTGGGGGTCCACATTCCATCGATCTTCACTGTCACGACAAGTTAGATGCGATTGTGGTTTTTTCACCATTGCACATACTCACTGCGCGCAATTAGTAACAGATTCACTATGGATAACGACGCGCACCGGATACACTGAGTATAAGCATTTTCTCTATAGATTGGTTTGTTCCTCCATATGGCACAAACGTTCTTACTACAGGGACGCTGTTACGAGTCCTCTTTCGGTATCTAATACCACCAGTCCTATTTTTATCTCCAACTAGCATTGCGCATTCACTCAAAGCTTCAGAGTGGATTCTCTTCGGGCGTTTATTGAGGTTAAGCAGATAACTCGGTATACAGGCAGAATTGGAGTTTATAACTATTATATGTGAATTGGTTTTAAAACTGTGTGCATTATTGCCTTCACAGTTTTCGACGGTATATCTTCAAACTCGTAAACTCCACATATACATAGTACTCGGTAAGTGCCGGTTTGGTCAAAAGCAGGCACAGTTTTGGTGGCTAGTTGTATGTTCTTAATGGGGTTTCTGCTCCTTTTACAGGAGTTTAAAAGCAATACCAGCTCACAAAAGAGTGGGATATCTACCCTTGGTAAGAGTGTCTTCATATCACGGGTGCTTCAGAAATTTGGGAATGCACAGACACAGCTTCAACTATAGTTTTTTGATTTACAGAATAAACACTCGCACCAGTTAAGAATTGGACCCGATTAGGACGGAGCCTAAAGCTCCATTAAACAGCAGGTGAGCCAAGATGCTAAACCATTTTAATAAAACTCTTGTCACCTTGTTTCGGTTAACAATGATGGAGCAGGTTAATGTATAATATTTTGTTCAAGCTTGTGAAGTCAGACTTCCATAATATTTAATAAAACTAATATGTTTGCTGCATGTTATTAAACCAACCTAGAATAAAATTGCATTCACAAACATGTGGGTTTAACATTATGTGCTATATGTTGCAGCAAGTACGTTTTAAAAATAATTAATTAACCTTGTTTTGTTTGTCTATTGTCATGTCAAAACTAAATGCGGCTGTCCAATTAATGGCATGTGCCTATTATATATATGCTTTTGTCTATGTTGTGTCTTTTTATTTTATACAGGTATGTGGAGAATCCTACTGGACTAAATGAAGAATGGTAGATACAAACGCTGCTTTATTTGTTTGCTTCTGCTAGGTAATATAGACTAATGGGTTAATTAATTATCAAAGGTGGGTGGGTAACAGAACAAATGTCAATTCCTTAATTAATTTATGTTTTATGTTTGTTTAAATAATAGTTTTACAAATGAAGCTTAGAGTTGGCTGCAGAGAAAAATAATGCTTTAAAAAGTGACGCAAGAAGTGGCACAGAAAACTGACGCTTTCTGAAAAGAGGCCTGTTGATAAAAAGCCACATGAGAAAATTTATTTTGAAGATGATGAAAAGCCTATGAACTTTTATTTTGAAAAGTTTTGAAAAGAACTGCCAAAAGTGACTCTGTGGAGAGGTTTGCTAATGTGCCACGGGAAGCTCAGAACGGACAAGCTCAAGGCTGAAAGGAAGAGACGTGACAAATTTTGTATTGCTTGAACATCTTTGCTACAAAATGTAACAGCCTAAGGAAGTGTCGCCAAGATTTTGTGCATGAACAATGAACTAGTGAATAAACCCGGACATGAAGTAGAAGATGTCACAATTTACTGTGGCATGAGGTGGCTCAGCCAATGGGGAGCTAGAATTCAACTGTTGGAATGTGAAAAATAGTTAGTTTAGCCTAATTTAGGGTATAAAAATTAGCTCAAACAGCAGACATTTGGCTTGCGCTTCTTGATTCCAGAGGGACGTGTTCTGCTGATGGAGGAATGCACGTAAGGAAAGTGGGAATTTTAAAGACTTTCAGCCTGATTCATGTACGGGCCGTTTTGCGTGTCCCTAATAGCGAGTAATAGCGACTCGCTATTGAGGAAACGCAAAACGGCATTCATGTACTTTTCGGGGAAAAAATAGCGACCAACTAAAAACGCAGAAAAATCGCTATTCCCGGCTACCTGCGTCGGGATAGCGACTCGCATTCCCGTGCGATCGGGATAGCGACTCGCAATCCCGTGCGATCGGGAATGCGACTCGCATTCTCGCGCGATCGGGAAAACGGGAAGTCGCTTTCCGAGCACAGTGATGACATCACAACCAGGAAGCAGGCAGTTCCCACCCCCAAACACCACAGCGAGGCAAACCTCCGAGGGAGCAAGTCGGAAATCAGACGCTAAACCAGCGATAGCGACTTCTCTACCGACTGAAATAGCGACATATCTGCTGCCATGTCTGAGGAACCTGTCCCTGGTCCCAGCAACAGCGCAGGACGAAAGCGAAAGCTCAAGTTCTCAGAGCAGGAGCTCGAGAACCTCATTGAAGGGGTGGTGGCCAACCATGACCGGCTCTTTGGGACCAACTCCAGAAAGGTCCCAGAGCAAGACAAGCGGAGGATCTGGCTGGGCATAGCCGCCAGCGTGAACTCGGTGGGTGTGGCCGATAGGTCATTGGAGGAGCTAAAGAAGCGCTGGTATGACCTCCGAGGTCGTGCCAAGGAGAGGGTGGCGGAGCGCCTTGGAGAGGCATCGGGCACTGGAGGTGGCGGACCGACAGTCCCACCCAACACACCCTTGGAGGACCAGGTCGAGGACACCCTTGAGAGGGAGGCGTGCGTTGGCGTGACCCCTCTGGACTCCTCCCGCCCCACCCAAGACACCCAAGGTAAGTGGCATGCGACTGCGACCCTGTCCCCTATGACCGTCCCTGACCAAATAGGCTCACTTATTGGCCCTTAGTCATGCCTTTGTTGCGCATCAGGGAATGCCCTGAAGCATTGTGGGAGATGTAGTATGTCCACAATGTAGTAGTACCCCAATGCAGCCAGACAGGTTCCAAAGTACGCAAATCCACAGCCATCCAGGGAATGTCACCCAGCATGCATGTCACATCAGCACGTCTGACAGTCACATGCAACTAATGAGTATCCACTTACCCTCACAGGTGGCGCAGACAGCAGTGACAGCGAGAGGCTGCTGATAGATGAGGAGGCGGAGGAGGAGGTATCACAACCAGAAACCCAGGCACCAGCCCCTGCCGCTGCAACAACACCAGCAGCCAGGCCCCCCACCGTTGTGGCCCCTGCATCTAGCATCCCACCCGCAGCCAAGGCCAGGCCCCCCACCGTTGCTGCATCTGGATCTGCCGCCCCACCCGCAGCCAAGGCCAGGCCCCCCACCGTTGCTGCATCTGGATCTGCCGCCCCACCCGCAGCCAAGGCCAGGCCCCCCACCGTTGCTGCATCTGGATCTGCCGCCCCATCCGCAGCCAGAGCCAGGCACCCCACAAATGTGCCCCCAGTCCCTGCCGCACCAGCAACGCCTGCTGCAACACCACCTGCAGCTGGTGCAACGAGATCTGGGGCTGCGACAGCGGCAACACAGCGGCCGAACAGCAGGAGGGGCAATGGGCATCGCCATGCCTGTATGAGCGTGGAGAGGCGCATGCTCAGGATCCACCAGCGCCAGTCCCAGCAGCAAGGAGCCATCCAGCTCCAGCTGCACAAAATTGGCCCCAATGTGGCGGGAGTTGGAGACCGGATGGACCGCATGACGGCGGCCATGGGCCGCATGACTGCAGCCATGGAGGAGAACACTGCTGCGCTCATCAAGCACCACAGTGTAGCAAGCCGGCGCCACCACCAGCTTATGAGCCGGCTGTCCTCCTATAGTAGGTCAAATTATGTGGCTGCAAATGCCACCACCCAGTTGTCGCGGCGCTCCCTCACCCAGCAGCACCAACTGGTCCAGTGCTGTGAGGACATCACCAGGGTCCTGGAGCACCTAACCACCGCGGTAACGGCACTACACACACCTGCGCTACCGGCCACTGTAGGGGGTGACGATGCCAGTGAGGGTGCCTCCAGCGTGAGCAGCCAATCTGCCACACAGGTCCCGCCACCTAGGCGCAGCACCAGGGCAACGCCTGGTACAGGTGCCCAGGATGAGGATGAGCCTCAGAGGCGCTTTGGCATCACGCGCAGGAGGCGCCTTTGACACTGTCTGAAGTACACTGGCACAGGCTGACGCTAAGCCTGCCAGGGACCTTCACACTGCAGTATGAAGGAATACTGTAATTTGTAAATAGTTGAACTCATGACCTTTTTCTTGTGAATGAAACAAATACATTTATTTTGCTACACACATTAGCCTTGTGTAATCATTACATTATGCATGCAATTGTGACATGTGGGGTGGGGGAAGAGGGTGGGCTAGAAATTGTTCGCTGTGATGTGGTTGCGACGTCTGTGGCCTTCAGCTGGGTTCTCCCCGCGGGCATGGTGCGCATGTGCTGGTGGCCGGTCGTCCCCTTCAGATTCACTGCCTGAGATGTCAACAGGTATCCGGCGCTTGGTTGCAATGTTATGAAGCATTGCACAGACAGCCACAATGCGGCAGCACGCAGCAGGACTGTAATACATGGCCCCCCCTGTCTTGTGCAGTATACGGAACCTGCTCTTGAGCAGGCCAAATGTCCTTTCTATACAGTTCCTTGTCCGGATGTGCGAAACATTGTAGCGCCGTTGCTGAGGTGTGGCAGGGTTGAGGTAAGGGGTCAGGAGGTATTCCCGTAGGGCGTAGCCACTGTCACCTGAATGAGAGGAGCAGATGTTGATTGCCTGTGCAGCGCAGTTACTTCATAGCAATGTGACATTGTCGACAAAGTGTACTTACCAAGTAGGTGTCCTTCCCCAAACTCTCCCCTGAGCAGTCGTGTGTGGAGTCCGCTGTGCCTGAAGATAAAGGAGTCATGGGTACTCCCTGGGTACTGGGCCACAATGTCAGTGATGATGGTCTTGGCATTGCAGACCATCTGTATGTTGAGGGAGTGGTAGGACTTCCTGTTGCGGTACATATACTCCGTGGCAGCTGGTGGGCAGATGGCGACGTGGGTACAGTCTATGCAGCCGAGGACATGGGGAAAATGGGCTACATTATAAAATTGTAGTTTTGTCAGGTCCAATTCCTGTTGGCTCGTGGGAAATGTGATGTGGCGGTGGAGCTGGGTGAGCATGGCGTCAAAAAAAGTGTGGAGGCAGCGTGACATGGTGGGCTGGGATATCCCCCCAGCAGCCGCTACTATGCCCTGGAAACTGCCGGAGGCCAGGAGGTGCAGGCTGCACAATACCTGCACATGTGTAGGCACAGAATGTTTCGCCTTGTTGGGTGCTGCATGATGGGGTCGAGTTCTTGTATCAGCCAGGTGATCATTTCCCCATTCAGCCTGTATTTGGCATAAATCTGTTCTCTGGTTTGGCCCAGCAAGGTGACCCGCTGCCGGTAAATCCTTTCCTGCCTCATGCGTCTCCTCCGTGCTGCTCGCTGTAGCCTTCGCCGCCTCACCACCATGTACATTCCTGGCATTGTGGAACGCCTAATGCTGCTGCTGAATGTCCTTATGTGTGATTGGTCAGGCCTGGACCTGTTGGTGATTGGCCAACTGTTTTTCAAATTTTACTTAATCATGGCTTTTATGGTTACCACCTGCTTTGAGTTGTCCTTAATTTGCGCCACGCAAAATTGCGATTTTGGGGTTTTCCGCTATTGTATATTTTTCATGAATGCCGATTGGGAATAAATTGCGTTTCGCTATTCATTTCGCAGAATCCGTGGTTGGTCGCTATTTCCGTATCGCTAATGCGCGACTACCGGGACTCTGCGACTATTATAGCGTAATCGCTATTTTAATCGCTATTCTGTGTTAGCGAATTCGCTATTTTGTACTTGAATGCCGATTCCGTGATTTGCACCCGCAATTGCATTTTCACAGCCATTGCGGGCGCAATTTCGCTTCATGAATCAGGCTGTTAATTTTTAAGTGATGAGGGTAGAAACAGGGAGATAGTTGGGGTTTGGAAATGCTTATTTTCACTTATTTCTGCTAATGAATAATATCTCTTGAATTAAGCTCTTTTTATTAATGCTTAATAAACCTCTCTTTATGACATTTTCTAATGCTTGTTTAATAAAATTCCAAAACCTAAGTTTTTCTGAATATGTTTAAATAAACTTTCTAAATGACAAGCTGGTCTTGTTTATTGTGGATAGTTTAAACAACATATATAGATCTATTCGCCTCATGATTCAGTCGCTCTGTTGTTGATATGGGCCTAGTATTGTATGGTAAGTTTGGTGGTAGTAGGTAGAGTCATATATGCAAAATTTTGGTAAGAGCGCTGGATCAATTCCTTGGTAGCATTCAGACGGTTTATATGTTGTTTTTAACATACATGTTACATGCATGATACATATATGTTGGTATATTCATAGGATCAATGTTTAACATATGTTGAGTTATTGATTTTGTCAGATTGTTTAATGTAGTTGAAAGGGTTTTTTCCAGCAGTGTGAAAAATCCCAGGTTAAGCCATGGCAAGATTAGTGTAATGCTGTGATCAGGACGCTGTTATCAGGTTACACAGGTTCATTTGTTCTGCTTCAAAAGGTGATATCGCCGCATATCATCGTGTTGTGGACGTACAACACACGTTTAGGGTTCTAGGTGTGTTGAGTAAATTGTATGTATGATAGTGAGGATTGTCTAAGAAATTTGAGCATTGAGTATAGGGACTGAGAGCCTGTTTTAAAACTCTCTGTGAAAAGAGTAATAGGATATATCCAAACTTGTGTGAAGGGTAAGGGTTGTTTATCTTCTAAGGTTAGAGTCCTAAGGAAGAAAAATAAGCGTCGTTTTCTTACTGGCAAAAGAGATTTTCTTCTAAAGGTTAGAGTCCTAAAGAAGAAAATAAGTATGCATGAATAGGGATTTCCTTTGTATGAATGTATATGTAAATGTGGTAGAAAATATTCTGGAGAAGTAGCGTAGTCTATTTCAAATGAATGAGTGAAAATCTGTGTGTCTGTAAAACTACTATCCTTAGAAGCAGGCAAATGTTTTTTTTTTTTTTGTAGTCACTAATTGTGTCAAAAAAGTCATTGTAAAGTGCTTTCGAGCATTTGAGGAAAGTCTGCGCTATTTAAAGACATTATAAAGTGTTCCGCGCTATTTAAATACATTTAAAAGTATTGCGCGCTAATAAAAATCCATTGAAAAGTGTCCTGATCGAAATTGTGAAGGAGGGGCTATTTTTAGGAGTAAAATCGCAAAGGGAGAGCTTGGAGCTGCAGCGGCTGTATACGTCATAGCCGCCGCACTCTGATAGGTTGAGGTGTCTTAAGTGTCAAAGTAAAGCCCCTCGGTGATTGGTTAAAATTGTTTCAGGGTTTCAGAAGTGGTCACACAATAATTAGTCGATGTGCATTATCACTGTCTACATTTAAAAGTATCGCCGTTCGGTTTCATTCACGGTTGTGCGCTGTATTGTAGGTTTATTTTATATAGAAGCAGCTGTTTAAAAGTGAGAGCGTGAGAAGAGAGTTGGAAGCTGCAGCAACTATGTGCGTCATGGCCGCCGTGCTGTGATTGGTTAAGGCATCGCCAACAGTGCTATGATTGGTTGAAATACTCTGAGTGGTCGCGCTGCGATTGGCTAAGGGGCGTTGCCACTGGCGAATAATTGTTTACATCTGAGAATTGTATTATTAATGTCACAGCTGATAAATATTGTGGCGTTTATCGGCGAGCGTTGTGTAATAAACTAAATTGATTAATAAATCATAGAGATAATTGAAATGTTTTAAGAAGGCTGCGTGTAAATTATTGACAGTAGCCTTAAATGAATGAGGTACATTAGAAAGATCGTACTGTATTTTGAGATGGTCATGTGATATATTTGAATTAATGGCACGTTGTTATTGGCGGATGTGCTCCTCACATCAAATATTGTGAACTCATTTGGCAGAGGAGGAACTGTTTGGAGCGCGAGAGTGCGAGGGGAGAAGGAGAGACTACAGCGGCAAAATACGTCACAGCAAAGCTGCACTGTGATTGGCAAGGCATTTGCAGACGCGCTGTGATTGACTGAGGCGTTGGTAGCGTCACAATAAAGCCGCACTGTGATAGGCTGGAGCGTCACGGCAGCCGCACATGCTGTCTTTTGCAAGTGTCTGTCATAGCTGATGAGTGTTCTGGCTTTGAAGCAGCTGGCGAGTGTTGCGCGCAGTATTTGAGCTGACAACATATTGATATGAGCGGATGTGCTCCGAGTGTTTTGGCTTTGTTTTTCTTTAGTGCGAGTGTGCAAAAACTGGCATAAAACTTGATTTCAAGCCAGCAGATAGTTTATAAGAACATGAGCACTGGGAACTGGTCCATAGTGTTAGGGACGATTTGGTGTATTAGTAGGTTACCACAGTAGCCACCGTGGTAAAAACAAACGCAACAGAAGTAACTAGAGCAGGGACAGCAGTGATAACAGCTGATAAATAGTGGCAACACTAGTTTGGATCATAGCAAAAGCCATCACAGCTGTGATCTTTAAGCTGCTTGACAGAGGGGAAGAACGGAGGGTTGTGCAGCAAAATTAAATAAATAAACATTACTGAGCTTTTTACTAGCTGCTGTATTAATAACTGATGTAATTATAGTGTCCCATAAAGCTGCATATGATTTATTGTCAGCAGCGTAACAGCAATCCAGCACTAAGATAGACAAGTACAATAGGGAGGTTGCTTGTGTTCAAGGTGATCGAGCGCAGAATTATAATTTAATTAAAATATACACAGTCCTTGTTTCGTTTTCAGATGGTTCTGTCTCTATTTTTGATTTATTAGTTGGATTTACTTCTATTGATGTTTTCAATTGGTTTAATTTAACTACCTAAATTAGAGTGAGAACATAGGAATAAGAGAAAGTAGAGTCTGATAATCGCTTGACTTTGTGGACTAATTAGTGAAATTTGTGTGTTAATCAATAAAGTAAATAATTTAATTTTTTGTAGTCAATATTAATAAGGTAAGTATTTATAAAACATGGATAATTATTATCTAAAGAAAGAGAAAATGTTTTCCTGGTACCAGAAAATGAAAAAAGTTGTTGTTACATGTGAAAGCAAATTAATGAATACACCACCTCTCCCAAAGGAAATAAAAAAAATTGAAAATTCAGTTTGCAAATTTATAAATGAAAATTATAAACATGAAAAAGTAGAAAACATTGATGAGTGTAGAAATGATGTTGTAAATACAGATAAGGACAGAAATTTAAGTGAAACACCAGAACAGATTAATGTAGCGCCAAGAGTCTCAGTTCAGATTAATAGAGTACCAGCCCAGACTTCTTCTCAATGTGTCGCAACAGAAAAGTATGATGAAATGCCTAGTACTTCTGGAATTAATATTCCTGATCATGTGAATTCTACAAATGATTTAAAACGGTCAACAAAATATATGGAAGCAATGACAGTCCCTGTGCTTAGAAAAGATTAAATAAGTTCCACAGTTTTAACGGTCCCATTGAATTCTGAAATTCAAAATTTTACTGAAAAACTTTATTCTAATGTATCTGAAAGTTAGGCAGTAATAATTCCAACTAAGCTAGAGAGGGTAATGACTACAGCTTCAACTAGTGAGAACTCTGATGTTGAGCTGATTGATTTGACACAGCCTGATGATTCAAAATTAAAAATTGATTTAGAAGAATTAATAAATGGTACAATAAGTACAGACAGATTGAAAACATATCAAGATGATGAATTGTTGTTTCTCTGCAAAGAAGTTACTTGGAAAACAAAAAATAAATATGGTGCTGTTGAAGAAATGGCTTTTGATTTTGAAATTGATTTGAGTAAGCAAAATCTGTTTAATAAAAATTACAGAATGAATTTTACTGAAAAGAACATTGAAAGCCTGAACAAATCAGGTAGAATTGCCCATATAAAAGAATTAATATGGATTTTGAGAAAATGGGGTAATCTGAATAAATGGAAAACAAAATGGTCAAAGAAAAAGGAGATTGAGATAAATGAGCTGAATCAACAGCTACAAATACAGCGACTGGAGGTGATTCAGCAGAATGAGATACTTCCACCGACATTGCCAAATTATGTTAATAAGCAGACAGACAATACAGATACAGGATTGAGTAAAGAACAGAAAAACAGACTACAAAGAATAAATGTACTCCCAGTATCTTGGAATGAATCTGATGGTCTTTTAAGTGAAAACATCCAAGTATTAGATTAAATTGATCCACAGATTAAAACAAACTTGAAAAATGATCATGAATGTCAGGATGTATTAGAATTTTACAAAAAGCCCAGACAAGACATTAAGGATGTTCCTTTGCTAGAATCTGACTATGAGTTATTTGTGAAGGGATTATGTCTGAAAACAGATGATGATATATTGAGTGCAGCTTACTCAGTATGTACAATTACAGAAGTGGTTGAAGCATCTTGTCTCAAAGGAGTTCGTTCAGCTCAAGTAGCGGAATTAATAGCTTTGATTCGTGCATGTGAGATGAGTGAAAAACTAAAAATTACTATAATAACTGATAGTAAATTTGGATATAACATAATGCATGATTATGATCAATTATGGTCACAAAAAGATTTTTTAAACTCTATAGAATCACCTATAAGAAATGCTATTTTGATTAAAAGGTTAATAAAAGGAATTGAGCTTCTTGACCAATTAGCGGTAGTGAAGTGTGTTGTAAATGAAGAGAAAATTGATTATATCTCAAAAGGCAATGCGTACGCAGGTACCAGTGCTAAGTTATGTGCTCAAGAGAGGGTTGCAATGAATCGGGAAAAATTCAATGAACATGTTTCAAGTATTCTCATATTAATCTTTGTAATTCAGACATGGCAAGAATTAAAACAATTACAAAACAAGGCAGATGATGAGGAGAAAATTGGATGGCTGAGACAGGGCTGTGAACAAAGAGAAGGAGATAAGATTTGGGTTCACAAAGATGACAGATTGGTCATGCCAAACAGTATCATTTCAGATATGGCTCGAATGTATCATGGGGAGGGGCATGTAGATCGAGATGACATAATGAAAATGTTCAGAAAGACATGGTACAATCCAAAGTTCAGATTAGTTGTGGAGTCACTCTGTCAAAGATGTCTGACATGCCAGAAAAACAAACCAGATCAAAAGGGAATTGAGAGTTTGGAAACTATAGGTCGAGAGGGTGGTCCATTTACAAGAATTCAAATAGATTTCATTGAAATGCCCCAACAAAACAAATTGAAATATGTCCTGGTTATCATTTGTTTATTTTCAAATTGGGTAGAAGCTTTTCCAACAAGAAAGAATGACAAATTACTGTGGCAAAGTTGCTTTTGCGCGAATTGATTCCGCGTTTTGGCTTTCCAGTGACTGTAGAAATTAACAATGGAACACGGATTGAAAAAGAATTAATGCAGATGATTTGTGAAGCATTTGGTTTTGAACAAAAACCGTATTGTGCATACAGACCAGAAGCATCAGAAGTTGTTGAACAAATAAATAACAATATCAAGGATAGACTTACAAAATTGTGTGAAACAACAGGTATGAAGTGGACAGAAGCCTTGCCACTTGTGTTGAGTACTGTAAGAAACATACCTGACAAGACAGGTTTGAGCCCTCAAGAAAAATGAATGGGAAAGATCATGAAACAAGATTTTGTTCCAGCAAACAAATCACTAAGTATAAATGACAGTGTTACCTTAGACTTTTGTAAAAACGTATCTGATGTGGTAACTACGGCATTCAATCAAGTGGGAACTGAAGTGATTATAAAGGGGAGAGAACAAGGATATAATCTGATCCCAGGTGATTGGGTCAAAACAAAAGTGTACAGAAGAAGAAATTGCCTGGTACCCAAGTGGCAAAAAACAAGACAGGTGATTCTAATCACAACAAATGCAGTTAAATGCAAAGGTCTAAAAAGGTGGGTCCATGCAAATCACGTTATTCGTATACCACCTCCTGATAATCCTGATGAGGATGGTGAAACCACTGCTGATTCTGATTCTGAAGAAGAACATGAAAGAAATCCAGATCCTGAAGATCGACAGGAAGGTCGACATCTGGAGAGTTTAATTGGAAAACAAGCCTTGAATGAAACAGACTTGTAAATTGTGACAGTAGACTCAGAAAATGATGGAGATCTGCCAGAAAAAGAAGCAGAAAAAGAGTCTGAGTCAGAAGAAAAAGAAAATTCTGAGGATGAGAATACTGAAATTTTGCTAGATCAAATAGCAGAAGAAAAAGAAGAATCTGATCAAGAGATTCAAGAAATTGAAGAACAAAAAGAAGAATCTGATCAAGAGATTCAAGAATTTCAAGAACAAATTCAGGAGGGTATCGAAAAGCAGATTGAAGACTCTGAAAGTAGGAACAAGAGTTCTGAAACTGGGAAGTTGAAGGTAATTGAAGAAGAAGAAGAAGAAGAATTACCAAGTACCAGCTATAAGGATGATGTTCCAAACAGAGAAGTAAAACTGCTGATTAGAGAAGATCCTGAATCAAAGAAGAAAACTAAAATGATGAAATTATTCAGTAGAAAAAGAAAATCGGCTGAAGACACAGAATATGAAACTAGTGACAATGATGATTATGTAAATAAACCGAAAAAGAGAACTTGGAAACCTGAAAGTAATCTGACAGAACACAAGGAAAAATTAAATAATAAAAGAAATGAGAATATAATATACAGATTAGAAAATAGCAAATTTAACAGAACAATAGGAGTTAAAAGTCTATTATGCAAGTTGGTGAATAAGAATGAAAATCAGGTAAATGAGATTACAAGTCAAAGTAAAGAAGAGCTAAATGAAAAGTTTCAAATAAAAGGAAGAATTGAAGTATTAAGTAGAAGAAAACAAATGAGAGTGGTCAAAACAAATGAGAAAATTAATTCATCAAAGAAGTCCTTTATAATATTTCCACCTGTAATTGAAAAATTAATTGACTAGGTCGAAGAAATTTTGTCAGTTGACTAGGTCGAAGAAACTATGTTTTAGTTAGGAAAGAAACTCTGTTGTATGACTTAGGTCGAAGAAAACATGTTTTAGATTAAAAAAATAAATTAAAAAAAGGGGGGGTATATACTAATTTTTCAAAATAATTTTTTGTTTATTTTTGTGATGGGGCAATT